>NC_044311.2:116225358-116527894 GCF_007474595.2 Lynx canadensis
AAAGTCTGGGAAACAGGCTGTGAATCAGGTTTCTGATTTTCAAGATCAACAACTTGCCAACAACAGTGAGAAAAACAGTGATTTCTTGCCTTTCGAGGAAACATGAACTGTCTCCATATCCTCTTAGCCACTTCAACCTCTCCTGGCTGCCCTGTCAATCTAGCTAATAACGCCACAGTCGGTAAAATGAGCCAGTGTCCCCCATGGTGAAATGTTTCCCTCAGTTTCTAATTGGGCCACGCGCATCGTCAGTATCAGTGCTGCTCTCACAGGAAAGCGATGGCTGAGCAATCCAAGCAGGCTGCCTGCATTCCCATCGCGTGACTTGACACCCCACAGCAAGAAGGCCACCCGCACAGATGCCAAACAAATGCTCTCAACCTGAAAAAAGACAAGGATGTTTTCATTGGCCTCTGCAATCAGCTTGTCAAGTTGGAGAAGAGGAAGTCGGGAGAGAAAAGGAGAAAGAGCCTTCCAGAGTACCCTCTTCCACACCTTCTTGTCAAAAGAATTGTAACTTCTCTGTTTACTAACAAGGATGCCAAAGGCCTCTTCATGCTTTGGGTTTTACATATTGATAATATTAGAAGGGGGGAAAAAGGCAAAGAAAAAAGACAGGGATTTTTTTTTTTTTCTTCTCTTCTTTGCCTAACAGAATGTCATCAAAGAACCGTGACTTATTACTGGGGAAGGCGAAGTCATTGCTGACATGACCTGAGGAGATTTTCTCTTTGGAAATAATCACACCTACGAGGTGTCCTGGACATGCCCAGGTGTTATATAGGCCCGTTTTCAAAATTCTCTTTTTTAAATACAACTAAAGTTGGCAGAGGAAAGGATCTGGGGTTTCTCTGCTTTTGCAATACATAATAATAATATAATTTTTTTTTTTTACATTCTTCAACACTGGACTCCAGAGTGATTTAAAACACACTGAACTCACAGATCCCTTTGTCCAGTACTGAAATGTACCAGTTGGACAGACACACATGTACAGGTAAGATTATTACAGTTCCAATCAAGAAATAGCAGAGTTGAATTTCAATTTTACCACCATCATTCTGTTGGAGCCTTTAAGAATCAATGTATTTCCAGACACAGAAAGGAGCCACGTGTTGATATAGGATACAACTATCCTCTGCCTATCAGAGAGAGGGAAAAGTTGAGAATACAGATTCCTGGACCCAGACTGAACCAGCATTTCCACGAATGGGTTACAGTTACCGGTACTTCAAATAGTTCCCCAAAAGATTCTTGTTAAAATAACACAGATGCAGTTTGCTATACCTGCAATTGGGACGTCGTCAGACACCATGAGGTTATTAGTAGCTTCTTTCTGTTAGTTTGTTTTGCATTTTTAAAAATGAAATGCCTGTGTTCGCAAGAGCTATGTGAGCTGGAGAAGACAATATCGTTGCCTTCTAGAAGCTTTACAATAGATACCGCTGATGCATATGAACGTGTAAAAAGCATAGTTGCCCCCAAACGAGTGAGCTCTAAGTCACTTGATAACTGAAATGAAACTGGCAGTTGGTAGTGGGAAAATTAACTCTGATTTAACCTTCCCCAGTGAGGAAATAATTCCCCCAGGAGGACGTCAGTGTCCTCTTCAAGGTGATGGGGAAGTGTGCTTGACAAGTTTGGCCATAAAAGGCTTAGAAGATGTAATGGACAAAAGGACTGTGGGCTCACAGAAAGAGTCTCGAAGGAGAACAAAGGGAGATAATTCAGCAGTTATTCACTGCACAGGGCTTTGAAAGGTTCACGAAAACGTACCGTGGTGGAAAGGATCTAAAGAGGGATCACAAGACTCGGATCTCGTGGAGATACCAAGGTTGCCCTGGGGGAATATTAGTGCTCCTACCCTGATTTCTACCAACCTCCCAGCTACACCAAGTGTTTTTAATAATAACAACATCCTTTAGTATGGACAATCAACATTTCTCTACCCTTAAGTTAACAATGAAAAAATCATCTTTAGAAAATGTTACCATTTTTATTGATCTGCAATATAAATATAATTTTGAAAATACATATGCTGGACACACAGAGCTTCAGACAACCCCCTTCACTTTCCTTCTTATTGACTAAGTCCCCTCTAAAAGGAAATAATGCTTTTGCTCTAGTCCTGGCTTAGAAACATTTCTCCTTCTCTTTAGGATTTTGCCTCCTTCATCAGAAACATTCCAGTTGGTCTATGTGACTTCTATGATCATAGAGCTAAAATATTATACTTTTATTATTCTCAGGCTATAAAATATTAGCACTCTGTTACCACCAAACTAAAAACCCCAGATCATCTTAATTTGTCATGAGACTCTGCTTGTTCTGATTTGATCTCTTGATAGTTGCTAATCTTCTGATAGAGGAAAAAACATTAATTCCATAAATGGGCCTCTGGTGATCAGGGGCTCAGAAATGCAAGCTTATTTGTTAGCAACTCCATTCTCAGCATGAGTCAATTTTTCTCTTTGCACATACCACAAATTCTATCTCTGTTTCTGTGCCAGCTCCTGGCAAACACCCACACCACCCTCACTCACTATGATCAAGTTAAAATGTGTATCAAAATAAACTCTAAACATTGTAAAGCCTCGTAGAAAATTTTCTTCATCTCTATTTTTGTGAGTTTTGCTAATACTGTAAATTTGGTTTTAACTGATGGATGCCATCCTGTGGGCAAACTTGGTAATACTGAGCCTTGCTAACTTACCTCTGGTCAGCTGTAATGCAATTAATAATAGGCAAGCATGCATTTTACATCCCACTAGCATTACGTTCTAGCATTGGGCTAGAATAAACTCAGGATGGTCCGCACCAAAAACTCTGACTCCCATTGGTAATTGCAGCCTAAGCCACTTATTGAAAGGCTGCTGGCCAACTCAGTAAGGGAACTGGTTTTGTTCCATGGATGATTATATTTCCTACTACAAACACAAAATCTTGTATCTCCATAACGTCCCCCTGAAAAGTCTGCACAGTGATTTCTTCCCTTCAAAAAGAAGAACGAAAAAATATGTGAGGTTATATCTCAG
This sequence comes from Lynx canadensis, assembly GCF_007474595.2. Classification (NCBI taxonomy): domain Eukaryota; kingdom Metazoa; phylum Chordata; class Mammalia; order Carnivora; family Felidae; genus Lynx; species Lynx canadensis. Next base: position 116,228,394 of record NC_044311.2, read on the forward strand.
TGAGGTAAGAACTCAATTCTGTTTTATAACTGAGCTTACTGCCCACCTCACCGAATGAATCAACCTGATTAGCTGTCGAGTACAAACTGCTGAGAGCCCACCACGGAGCGGTCACCTTTACACTTAACAGCACAGGAAAATTACCATTTCAAAAAAAAACATTTAGTCACTTACTCTAAAATAGCAAATCCAGTCATTGTCATGAGTGTTGCTTAACACAATTTCATGCCCTCTCAGCCTTGCTGAGCTGCGTTTTCTCTTCACTGTCTTTGCACCGGGGAAGGTGAATGATTAAGCTGGCAGCCTCACCCCAGGCAGCTGCCTATAAGTCCCTAAAAAGCCACAGGAAGTCTGCTGTCTTAGAGGTGCTATGAGAGGAAAGCGACAAGCTGGGAGTGACACTTTCAAGTAGCCATATTTGTGCAACAGCATTTATCCCAGGTGTAGGTAAACTGTCCATTGTGCCTGGATTCTAAGTTTATCTGCTTTCTTGTATACTCCAAGAGCATTCTGGGTGATGTCACCATCATACATGACACATACCTCCTTGTACTAAACAATTGGAATGTTTTTCCCATCTCCACTTATTAGATTATGAGTTCCTAGAAAGCAGGAAAAGTCTTACACAACTTGAGTTTTCAAAAACCAAAATAAAAAATGAGTAGTACCTTGTAAGCATTCATTACTTAGAAGTTTACTTTAAAAAGAAAGAGGGCAGTCTGGGTGGCTCAGTCGGGTAAGCGTCAGACTCATGGTCATGATCTCATGGTTCATGAGTCTTAGCCCCACTGGGGTTCTGTGCTGACAGCTCAGAGCCTGGAGCCTGCTTCAGATTCTGTGTCTCCCTCTCTCTCTTCCTCTCCCCCACTTGCACTCTGTCTCTGTCTCTCTTTCTCTCAAAATAAATAAAAAGGAAGGAAGGAAGGAAGAAAAAGAGGAACACCTGGGTGGCTCAGTTTGTTGAGCAACTAACTCTCAATTTTGGCTCAGGTCATGATCCCAGGGCTCTGGGATCCAGCCTGGAGTCAGGCTCTGCGCTGAGTGTGGAACATGCTTAAGATTCATTCTCTTTCCCTCTGCCCCTCTCTCCTGCTGAAATTTAAAAAGAAAGAGAGAGAGAGAAGCTGGTAAGCATATAGTCACTTCTTGGTTAGGGAGTATCTCTCTAAATTGTCTGATTGCATCATAGAAAATCAATTATGCTAATTTTCAAAATTGTCAACCTCCCCCAATAACAAAGAAAAATCAAAACCTTAAACAAGAAACTATTCAATACGGTAAGCACCCAGCTCACCCAGCATACAGAAGAGAGACAAAAAAAATAAAAGACTGAGCAAAAGCGAAAGAATGGGTGACAGCTAGACCATCAGTTTCATTTGCTACTTTACATGGTTAGAACAGGGTTTTCCAAGCTTGGCGTTATTAACATTTTAGGCTGGATAACTCTTTGTTGGGGGTGGAGTGGGGCTCTGTCTTGTGCATTGTGGGCACTTTAGTAGCATCCCTAGCCTCTACCCATTAGATACCGGTAGCACCTTTCCCACAGATGTGACAAACAAAAAATGGTTCCAGACATTGCCAAATGTCCCCTAGAGGGCAAAATCCTGGTAGAGAACCATTGGCTTAGAGTTAACCTGTATTTAAGATGGACTCTCTGAAAGAAATAAAGTATACAATAGATTTTTGCATCATGGACATATTCTATTCAGTTGATATCTTTCTGCCTTTCACCCTGTGTTTTGGAATCAAATTAAGAACGTAAAGCAAAAGGGTAAGACTATTGGGTCCTCAAGATCACCACCTCTTAACTGCATTAAACATTCCTAAACAAGGACAATGCTTCTCAGCTCAGGCCTCAATGCTTTGCAGCTTTGACTCACTGAAAAACCTGGACTGGACATGTAACCATCATATGGAAGTCAGGGCCACTCAATGGCTAAGGTAAGATTTGAGGATCTCTGGATTCTAAAAAGATTTAAGAAATTTCATATTAGAGTTATAGAAAAAGGTTAAAACACTACGTGACCAATAAGGAAAGTTTAGTTCAAACCAGCTTTCAAAAGTGGGGAGAAGTGTTGATCAGGAAAATGGAATTTTCTCAGATACGGCAGGCCTCAGAATCAGCAAATCTATGACTGTGTGAAGGAGGGACACTGTCCCTCCTTTTTTTCTTCTCCCTTTCAACTCAACCACCTATAAAGTGGATCTTTCTTTCTTTCTTCTTTTCTTTCTTCTTTTCTTCTTTCTCTTTCTTTCTTTTCTTTCTTTCTTTCTTCTCCTCTCCTGCCTTCTTGAGGTTCATTTTCTCATGGTATAAAGGTATACATTTCCTGCTGGTAAATCCATCAGGAGAAGGAATCTAACAACTCTTCCAGAAAGAGTCCTGGAACTATATCAAGCTAGACCACTGAAGTCATGCCATCCCTGAACCAGTGTCTATGGCTACAAGATGGAAACATGTTGACTGGTTCAAGCCATCCAGGGTTGTGCCTGGGTTGAAGGTAGAGTGAATAGGTGAGCCCTGTATACAGCCCAGGTAAAATCTGGGGTGTTATTTGGAAGGGAAAAGGAAAGGAATGAGTTCTAGAACGGCTACTAATACTATCTGCTACTACAGTTAAAATTTTCAATGTTTACATTGAAAAAATAACATTTTAAAGCAAAAGTTACAACATATTTTGCTATTTGCAAGATATTATAGGATTAGTATTTGAAATGTCACTTCATAATATGCTACATGGGATGTGCTTAGCAACGAACACAAGTTTGAAGTGTAGGATGAGCATCTTTCAATCCTTACTTTATGTATGTAATTGCATACTATTTCCTCATTTTGAGATTATAGCAAAAGCTGTAAACTTGAGCTTGGCCAAATGGCCACATGAACACAGGCAGCCCTCATCACCAGCACCACCACTATCACCATAGACACGGTTTCTATACTCCTTTTAGTCCTTTTAGTTTTATTAGTAATCTTTCAAAGACACTCACAAAATTAGAAATAAGTTCACGTTCCAATGATGAATGAAATACAAATAACCCTGCCTACAGTGTATTCAGAAAAGTAAACTCCCTTGTTAGGGAGAATTACTTAACAATTTCCAGGAAGGTAAGTGCACACTGCAGTAAAGAGCTTTAGAGATTGGGGAAAGGCTAAAGTTAAGCTGAGCTCCCTGGAGGATTGTAGAAGCAGTTTATTTTAAATATGCTAAAATGTTAGGGTATTATCTTTCTAATAAGATGAGATCAAAGAGGAGTCAACAAACAGAACTGAGAAAATAGATGCCGCTTCAGAGTTCAAAAGTTCAATAGCATGTGCCTTCCAGCTTCCTGCTGACTTCTTGCGAGGGTTTGTCAGAATGTTCAGAATTTCAGGAGAGTTTGGAGAGAAGCCAAGGAGGATTTCTTTGATATTTCTAAACATAAAGGCACCCTCTGGCTTCCACATGGACTATGTTCTAAGAGTTTAGGTTGCGAGGTATTATTTAAGATTCAGTTTGCATTTTCCCTAGAGACAACCAGGTAGCTAAAACTGCTATAGCAAAGTTCTGTCCTGAGAATTTTATGAACATTCAATGACGCTGCAGTATTCCTATTTGAAAATGCTTCTGAATCTCAGCTTGGGAGGGCAGGGACATATTTTGCATCAGAGTAGGTCTTCAGTTTAAGTCCCTGCTCCAGAAAAGAAAATAGGTTAAAATATGGGAAGGATAGAAAATCTAAAGGTGAAAAACACTGGAATTTAGGGAGGAGGAAATATTCCTCTCTCTTCACTCTCCACCCTTTGACCTGGCCCTGGGCCCTTCTCAAACTAGCATTTGAGAAGTTTGCTTTCCTATCTCACCATTTATAATATTATACTTACCTCATCTTCCCTGCTTTTATTTTGTCATAAAACAAAAACATTAGCATTGGAGAATTCATAAAGGTTATATTTTAGGCAAAAGTAGAGAGCAGCTATTAAAAAGACTATCTCCTCTTCTCCCTTCAAAATGACGAAATGAAGGAAATCACCCCAAAAGAAAGAGCACGAAGAAACAACAGCCAGGGACTTAGCCAACACAGATACAAGCAAGATGTCTGAAAAACCAGAATTTGAATCATGAAAATAAGAATACTAGCTGGAGTCGAAAACAGATTAGAATCCCTTTCTGCAGAGATAAAAGAAGTAAAAAATAGCCAAAATGAAATTAAAAATGCTATAACTGAGCTGCAATCATGGATGGATGCAGCAGTGGCAAGGATGGACGAGGCAGAACAGAGAATCAGTGATATAGAGGACAAACTTATGGAGAATAATGAAGCAGAAAAAAAGAGGGAGATTAGCAAAAGAACACGATTTAAGAATTAGAGAAATCAGTCACTCATTAAAAAGGAACAACACCAGAATCATAGGGGTCCCAGAAGAGGAAGAGAGAGAAATAAGGGTAGAAGGGTTATGTGAGCAAATCATAGTTGGAAAAACTTTCCTAACCTGGGGAAAGACACAGACATCAAAATCCAGGAAGTGCAGAGGACCCCCATTAGATTCAACAAAAACCAACCATCAACAGGCATATCATAGTCAAATTCAAAAAATACTCAGGCAAGGAGAAAAGCATGAAAAGCAGCAAGGGAAAAAAAAAGTCCCTAACCTACAAGGGAAGACAGATCATGTTGCAGCAGACCTACCACAGAAACTTGGCAGGCCAGAAAGGAATGAAAGGGTATATTCAATGTGCTGAATCAGAAAAAATATACAGCCAAGAATTCTTTATCCAGCCAGGTTGTCACTCAAAATAGGAGAGATAAAAAGTTTCCCAGAGAAACAAAAATTAAAGGAGTTTTTAAACCACTAACCACTAGCCTTGCAAGAAATTTTAAGGGGGACTCTCTGAGGGGAGAAAAGATGAAAAATATATATATATAGATAGATAGACAGATAGATAGATAGATAGATTATATATATATTATATACATATATTTTATTTTATATATATATTTTATATATATATAGAGAGAGAGAGAGAGAGAGAGAGATAAATAAATAAATAAATAAATAAATACCAAAAGCAACAAAGATTAGAAGGACCAGAGAACAACACCAGAACTCCAACTCTACAAGCATCATAATGGCAATAAATTTGTATCTTTCAGTACTCACTCTAAACATCAATGGACTCAATGCTCCAATCAAAAGACATAGGGTAACAGAATGGCTAAGAAAACAAGATCCATCTATATCCTGTTTACAAGAGACCAACTTTATTTATTTTTAAAAAATTTTTTTATGTTTATTCATTTTTGAAAGAGAGAGACAGAACACAAGCAGGGGTGGGGTGGAGAGAGAGGGGGACACAGAATTTGAAGCAGGCTCCAGGCTCTGAGATGTCAGCACAGAGCCTGATGTGGGGCTCGAACTCACGAACTCACGGCTCATGACCTGAGCCAAAGTCGGATGCTCAACTGACTGAGCCACCCAGGCGACCCTCAACAGACCCACTTTAGACCTAAAGAAACTTCAGATTGAAAATAAGGGGATGGAGAACCATCTATCATGCTAACTGTCAACAAAGAAAGCCGGAGTAGCCGTACTTATATCAGACAATCTAGACCTTTAAAATAAAGACTATATCAAGAGATGCAGAGGGCATTATATCATAATCAAGGGGTCTATCCACCAAGAAGACCTAACAATTGGAAACATTTATGCGCCAAATGTGAAGGCCCCCAAATATATAAATCAATTATCACAAACATAAAGAAACTCATCGATAGTAATACCATAATAGTAGTAGACTTCACACCCCACTCACAGCAATGGACAGATCATCTAATCAAAAAATCAACAAGAAAACAATGGCTTTGAATGACACACTGGACCAGATGGACTCCACAGATATATCAGAATATTTCATCCTAAAGCAGCAGAATATACATTCTTCTCCTGTGCACATGGAACATTCTCCAGAATAGACCACACACTGGCATACAAATCAGCCCTAAGTAAGTACAAAAAGATCAAGATCATACCATCATATTTTCAGACCACAACACTATGAACTCGAAATCAACCCAAGAAAAAATTTGGAAAGGTAACAATACTTGGAGGACTGAAGAACATCCTACTAAAGATGAATGGTCTAACCAAGCAGTTAAAGAGGAAATTAAAAAGTATATGGAAGTCAATGAAAATGATAACACCACAACCCAAACGTCTGGGATGCAGCAAAGGCGGTCATAAGAGGAAAGTATATAGCAATCCAGGCCTTCCTAAGAAGGAAGAAAGATCTCAGATACACAACCTAACCTTATGCCTTAAGGAGCTGAAAAAAGAACAGCAAATAAAACCCAAACCAGCATAAGACAGGAAATAATAAAGATTAGAGCAGAAATTAATGCTACTGAAGCAAAATAACAGAACAGATCAATGAAACCAGAAGCTGGTTCTTTGAAAGAATTAACAAATTGATAAACCAGTAGCCAGTTTGATCAAGGACGAAAAAGGAAAGGATGCAAATAAATATAATCAAGAATGAAAGGGGAGAGATCACACCAACACAGCAGAAATAAAAACAATAATAAGAGATATTATGAGCAATTATAGGCCAATAAAATAGGCAATCTGGAAGAAATGGACAAATTCCTAGAAACATATGCAATACACTACCAAAACTGAAACAGGAAGAAAGAAAATTTGAACAGACCCATAACCAGTAAGGAAATCGAATTAGTAATCAAAAATCTGCCAAAAAACAAGAGTCCAGGGCCAGATGGCTTTCCAGGGGAATTCTACCAAATATTTAAGGAGGAGTTAACACCTATTCCCTGAAGGTGTTCCAAGAAATAGAAATGGAAGGAAAACTTCCAAACTCTTTCTATGAAGCCAGCACTACCTTGATTCCAAAACCAGACAGAGACCCACTAAGAAGAAGAACTAGAGACCAATTTCCCTGATTAACATGGATGCAAAAATCCTCAACAAGATATTAGCTAACCAGATCCAACATACATTAAAAAATTATTCACCACGACCAAGTGGATTTATACCTGGGATACAGGGCTTAGTTCAATATCCTCAAAACAATTAACATGATTCATCACATCAATAAAAAAAGGACAAGAACCATATGATCTTCTCAATAGATGCAGCCAAAAACATTTGACAAAATACAACATCCTTTCTTGATAAAAACCCTCAAGAAAGTAGGGATAAAAGGAGCATACCTCGAGATCATAAAAGCCATATATGAACGACCCAACACTAATATCATCTTCAATGGGGGAAAAACTGACAGCTTTCCCCCTGTCAGGAACAAGACAGGGATGTCCACTCTTGCCACTGTTATTCAACATAGTATTGGAAGTCTTAGCCTCTGCAGTCAGACAACACAAGAAATAAAAGGCATCCAAATCGGCCAGGAGGAGGTCAAACTTTCACTCTTCACAGATGACATGATACTCCATATGGAAACCCAAAAGATTCCACCAAAAAACTGCTAGAATTGATTCATGAATACAGCCAAGTTGCAGGATATAAAATCAGTGCACAGAAATCAGTTACATTCCTATACAACCAACAATGAGCAACAGAAGGAGAATCAGGAATCAATCCCATTTACAGTTGCAACAAAAAAACCATAAAATACCTAGGAATAAATCTAACCAAAGAGGTGAAAAATCTATATGCTGAAAACTATAGAAAGCTTATGAAAGAAATTGAAAAAGACACAAAAAAATGGAAAAAGATGCCATGCTCCTGGATAGGAAAAAACAAATATTGTTAAAAATGTGGATACTACCCCAAGCAATCTACACATTCAATGCAATCCCTACCAAAATAATGCCAGCATTCTTCACAGAGCTAGAACAAATAATCTTAAAATTTGTAGGAACCAGAAAAGACCCCGAATAGCCAAAGCAATCCTGAAAAAGAAAACCAAGCAGGAGGCATCACAATCCCAGACTTCAAGCTATACTACAAAGCTGTAACCATCAAGACAGTATGTACTGGCACAAGAACTGACACTCAGATCAATGGAACAGATAGAGAACGCAGAAATGGACCCATAAATGTATGGCCAACTAATCTTTGACAAAGCAGGAAAGAATATTCAATAGAATAAAGACAGTCTCTTCAGCAAGTGATGCTGGGAAAACTGGACAGCGACATGCAGAAGAATGAGCCTGGACCACTTTCTTACAACCATACACGAAATAAACTCAAAATGGATGAAAGACCTCAATGTAAGACAGGAAGCCATCAAAATCCTCGAGGAGAAAGCAGGCAAAAACCTCTTTGACCTTGGCAGCAGCAACTTCTTACTCAACATGTCTCTGAGGCAGGGAAACGAAAGCAAAAATGAACTACTGGGACCTCATCAAAATAAAAAGCAAATAATCCAGTGAAGAAATGGCAAAAAGACGTGAATAGACACTTCTCCAAAGAAGACATCCAGATGGCCAACAGACACATGAAAAAATGCTCAACATCACCTCATCATCAGGGATATACAATCAAAACCACAGTGAGATACCACCTCACACTGTCAGAATGGCTAACATTAACAACTCAGACAACAACAGATGTTGGTGAGGATGCGGAGAAAGAGGATCTCTTTTGCATTGTTGGTGGCAATGCAAGCTGGTGCAGCCACTCTGGAAAACAGTATGGAGGTTCCTCAAAAAAACTAAAAATAGAACTACCCTACAACCCAGCAATTGCACTACTAGGCATTTATCCACGGGATAAAGGTGTGCTGTTTTGAAGGGACACATGCACCCCCATATTTATAGCAGCACTATCAACAATAGCCAAAGTATGGAAAGAGCCCAAATGTCTATTGATGGATGAATGGATAAAGAAGATGTGGTATATATATACAATGGAGTATTACTCGGCAATCAAAAAGAATGAAATCTTGCCATTGGCAGCTACATGGATGGAACTGGAGGGTATTATGCTAAGCAAAATAAGTCAGTCAGAGAAAGACATATATCATATGATTTCACTCATATGAGGACTTTAAGAGAACAAAACAGATGAATATAAGGGAAGGAAACAAAATAATATAAAAAAACAGGGTGGGGGACAAAACGAGAAAGACTCATAAATATGGAAAAGAACTGAGGGTTACTGGAGGGGGTTGTGGAGGGGGGATGGGCTAATTGGGTAAGGGGCATTAAGAATCTACTCCTGAGATCATTGTTGCATCTATATGATACTAACTGGATGTAAATTAAAAAAAAATAAACATAAAATTAAAAAAATAAAATAAATAAACAAAATAAACATTACAAAATTTTAAAACATAAAATTAAAATAAAAAAATAAAAAGACTATCTCCTCTTTACTTTTTTTTTTTTAACTTTGACTCATGGAGATAAGTAAAAACCACCATGAATTTAAAAATACTAACTTTTCACAATGTTTAAGGTAATAAGTGGCTGTAAGAGGCACCTTCCTAGCCTTATATTCATAGACAGTTACAAATATTCCAACATTGCCAGGCCTCTAAGATGTTGTTTAAATCACAGGAGAATATAGATTAATATGTATTACCCATTTCTATCCTGGATTTTAAATGGTTAAAAGTCATTGGTGTTGCATAATTCAGAGCTGAAATGTTTTAAAATTGGATATTTGATATAACTGCAAACGATAAAGTCAAGCAAGTCAGGAACTGGTTATGCTAATTTGCCAATGGGTTGGTAAGAAATAGCCAAATGAGACAAGAAATGATCCTAGGGTAAAGAAAAAAAAATTTGAAGAAAAGGACACTCGTGTTGCACAACAAAAGAAAAAAAAAGTGATTAAGAAAAATGATTGTTTTACAGAGAGAAAAGGTGACTGAAAAGAAAAGGGCAGGATATTTCTCGTTCTTTTGCTCACAGATGAGTACTTGGCAAGCACCATACAGATTTCAGAACTGTCAAGACAATGAGAACAAAGTAGATGATTGAACTTGGCTTCCATCCGTAGGACTGGGGCAAGCATGCCTGGAATTGACACAGAAACATTATGGATGACATACACATCATTAGCCAGCCACCATGGGCTGTGGTTTGGCCACTTTCAAAATCCGGAGTTTGCTGTCTTTGGGGAAGGAGTGGTTCTTTCCCACCACTGAATTACTGTTACCAGTTGTTTCACAGTAATAAGCATTATTGTTATTTTCTCAAGAAAGTGTTCCTATATCTGCCTTGTATTAAAGAAATTATCGGGAATTCTAGAAAAAGGGCATGTGCCAGGACTGACAGTCCATGAAACTAATCCGGGAAATCACAGAAGGGAGGAAACTAATGCAAACGATACTCATGTAATAACTGTAAGGAATTTTTTCCTCTTCTCTACTCCAAAGCACTCCTCAGTTTAAGGGCATACAATAACTTACTATTTTTTAAAAAATCTTGGGGAATTCGTTCACTGGAAAACTTTCTGAAATTTTCTGTAACATACAGAACTTCTTATCAAAAACAACTAAACGAAAGCTGGCTTTCCACAGTCAACCAGAAGCTACAGTGAGACGAGAAAGGACTTCTAGATCTATTTTATTATTAGATGGAAACCACCAGATGGCACTATGTTAGGTTTCATCCCGGTAATAATGTGCTTGTGGTCGGACCTTGGGGAAATGCAAGATAGCACGTCGGTGTAGTATCTTATAGGAAATAATTAAACATGCCAGTAAAGCTTGTTCTATTTGCTGAATTTGTTACTATGATCATTTCTTTGCTCTCTACCACCTGCAGTGTAGAAATCCAACAACCACAACACTCTGTGCTACTAAACTGCCTAACCAGAAAAGGAAAGAACCACTTTGGGTATGGTGGGAGGGGAGCATCTTGTGGTTGTTGGATCTCTGCACTGTGGTCGGCTGATGGCGAGAAATGATCTCAGTCACAAACACAACAGTGATATGGGCATCTCATAGTTTATCTAAGTAATGTTTAGTGTTTCACATTGTGTACTTAACAGACATTATTTCATTGATCCTGAAAATATCTCTGTGAAATAAGCAAGTAGAGATGTTGTCACTGTTAAAAGAGAACTTTTTACCAAGCACCAATTATAAAATTCGTGTATCGACAAAACATACATTCAGAACTGTAATTCTGATATTTAATTATTTAATTATGACTTGATAGCAGGGGCTGGGGAATGTAGCACCTGTAAGTGGAATTAAACTCTACACAGTGCCGTGATGTGTAGAGCATCACAAAGTAGTTCAACACAGTACCTAAAGCCCTGACAAAATAACTAATTAGTTTTGTGGTTTTCAGAAGTTCATTATAATCTCTGGTCCTAAACAACTATATTGTGAAATTAGTGGGGTTGAATTAGACCTACATCGTATCTGCAGTACAGTGAAGTGTTTACAAGTATAGACTTTGGAGTCAGAAAGACTCCAGTTTGAATTCCTGCACTGTCACTCAGCTGTGTGAACCTGAATATGTATTTAACTTTTGAACCTGTTTCCGTACCTTTAAAATGAGGGTAATAATAAAAACCTATCTCAATTTTCTTGTTTGGAGAAATTAAGTGCGCTAAATAAAATGTTTATCATAGTGCCTAGCCTATACGAAGCAGTCAATAAATATGAACTATTATTATTAGCAAATAAGGTTTACCTTAAGCTAGTAAGGGGATTCTTTTCTTGGATTTCACTTATGGGCTAAACATGCTCTAGATTCTATAGCTGATCTAGGCTCTGCCAACTCATCACCTAGTGCTACTTAGTGTTTAATAAATTTAGTAAGTAATAGCTTACTTTGTCAGCTCTCTCTATACCTCCTGTTTGAAAGGGGAGTGAGAAGGTCTGGCCAAAAGGTACGGCAGATATCCAGAAATGCAAAACAAGTGACTTAATCAAGTCACAGCTGGTATGAATGTCAGAGCTTTCTCTACAGTTTGAAAAGTTTTTGACTTGCAGTCATGTCCTTGGTCCAGGCTGCATCTTGCCAACCCAAGTAATATTTCAAAGGTTGATTTAGATTTGGCTGCTCAAAGCATAGATCACTAGTCCAATATTCATGACATTACCAGCCCAGGGCCAAGATTCTACCATTCTTAAAAGTTATAGCCATAAGCAAAGCAGTGGTACATTGCTAAATTAAAATGGAGAAGGAATTATTATCCACATGGAAGTATATTTTAGTTATTGCACCAAATTTAGATCAACTCAGTTTATTTGGTGGTATTTCTCCATAGATCTGTGTTTTGGAATTGGGAGAAAAGTTCAAAAGTGGCCCATTAGGGTCTAAATCATCTCTGACAAGAATGTAATATCCAGCTTCTCTAATGTGCCCACTAAAGTACCTATGAAGATTCAGAAGAAAACATGTAACAAACATAAAAACTTAAAACCACTATTTAAATCAGAGGCTGACTAGAATTTTTGCTCTGTGTCAGAGTAGGGGATAGAAATGAAAATCACAATTAGTACAAATCCCAATGTGGTAGATACGTGTTTCAAAGATGATCAAACCAATTTAATCCATCCCAGGCATTTCTACAATGTTACATTGATGCTCCTTCTTCAAGAGGTGGGGTTTATTTCTCCTTTCCTTGATATAGACCTCCTTAGTATTTGCTTTTAACAAATAAAATATAGAAGAAGAGACACTGTGTGGCTTCTGTGGGTAGGTCAGAAAAGTCAAAACTGATTCCACCTGGCCATTTGTCTCTCTCTTTCTATACTTGTTCTTTGTAATTCAGCCACCATGTTGTGAGGAAACCCAGGCAACTACTAGTTTGTGTTCTGGCCAAAGCACCAGATAAGGTCTATACCAGCAGCCAGTGAGGTCAACCACTAGATACATAATGAGTGAATCTTCTGATGATTTCAGTCCCCCCACCCCGTGACCAGACTCTGAGATATCTCAGCTGAGGCTGAGTGGATCACGGATGATCTACCCTAATGAGCTTGGCCCAAATTTCAGATTTATAAACACAATAAATGTCGTTTTATGCCACTAAATTTGGCAGTAGTTTGTTACACACCAATGGATAACTAGAAGACCCGGACACACATTTTGTCACATAAAACAGAGGGATCCCACTGTTCTTATGTTGGAATCGGAGATTCTGTGTTCTCTCACCATCGGTCCCATTGTTCAGACAACCAGCTTCAACTGGACAATTGGCCTGCTCTCCCTCCATTGGCACAATTATCATTTTTAGAGTTTAGCAGAATATTACAACAAAATCAATTAAGTAGCATTCACTAACATTTATTGAGTGATTATGATTAAGTAGGCAGAGTGCTAATTGTGTGACTGAGTGGTTTTGCCTGTAATTTCTCATTAATATCCTCAGCAATCCTGTGATGTATTTAAAACCAGTACGCTTAACCACATGCAAATTTAAAACTATTCTCTTCAAGTCTGGTATGTATGAGGAGATAAAGACTTCATTGGGAGCCCCTTGGGAAGTAATGACAAAGAGAACATGTTAAAATGAAACCATATGTCAAAAGTTATGTGATGTAGTCAAAGTTTTACTCAGAGAATCAGAGTAAAATATTCTCAGAGTAAAAATAATAGATTTAAATGCTTTCACTTTAAACAAACAAGGAATAAAATAAGTGAACCAAGTATTCAATTCAGTTTATGAAATCAATTTAAGGAAACTGGAATGGATTATCATACTGGTTAAAGCATAGATTAAACAAATAGAAATGCTTGAGGTATAAAAAAATACAAAATAAACCTATGAGCAGTGTATCATGAAAGAAACAAAAGTTGCAAATATTGGGGTAGGCTAATTGGTAGGAAAAAACCCTTAAAGTTTCAGTCATTTAATAAAACCTTATCGATTGCTTACACCATAATCTAATGAAATGATGATGGGAGTCAACAGGGCGTTGCCTCACAAACTTAGCTCCTTCCACTTTATGATGCCACCATCTTGAGCATATAAACTTTTCCAAGGATTCCCTCAAATAGGAAGAGTGAATAATCGTTCTGTGGGCGACTTTTATGGTCTATACCTAAAAGACGCTTTAACACTTCTGCCACATTGCTATCACCAGAATCCAGTCATATAGCTTTCTCTATCACAAGTCAGCTAGGAAACTTAGTACATCAACATGCCTAAAAAGAAAAAGAAATGGGTTTGGTGAACATATATTTTCCCTGCCACAATCCTTTGTGGGTCAAGAAATATCCACTTTGTTTTTTCATCCCACAATGTAAAACAAACTCATTTGCTCCCAAGGAAAACTGAGAATCCTAAGCATTTATCGAAATCATTCAAAGTTCAAGAACTTCCGATGATGTAAAGTCCCTTTTAACTTGCCTCATATTTCTTCTCATGGTCTGGCAAACCAAAAAGAGAAATTATTGGCTTCCTTCTGACACTGACTGCACAATGGTGGAACAAGGACAATGTTACTACAATAAACATTCCCATTCAGAAAGGAGAAGAATGGAAATCACAAAACACTGTTGATACATAGCAATTCTGAAATCCTATGGGACAGATATTACAAATCTGATTATGTTCTTTCGAAAGAACATCTCCATCCATTGTTCTTTTGATTCCTGGCCTTCTGATTTGGGAGAGATGATTCATCCATGTCAAAATCCTCTGCAGCTGTGTTTAAAATAAGTTTTGGATATTCTGCTCACTCTGGAGGCAGAAAAACTTTGGAAACCCACTTTATGCTCATTGAAGGATGACGTTCCAATGGTTAAGTTTAGAAGAGAGTTATAGTCCTGGCCTGTTGCTTTTTCAGGCTTCTAACTATTTGTTACCAACTGATATGTTATCATCAGGTCGACTAGTATGATGTACAGCAGACATCCATTCATGGACAAAAGTCCTTTCATGGACACACTTCACAAATCTGATGTATTTATTTGCTTGCTTTTTTTTTTTTTTTTTTTTTTTTTGCCAACATGCCACTACAACCTTAACGGCTGCTTTCTTGAGTCTATAAAGCTTGACTGGGAAGACTATTTTCAATTGGCTTCTTTTGCTCACAAGCTTTCTCAGTCACATATGGCATCAAATCTTATATCCAGTTGTTTCAGAGCTAGAAACAGGGAGCTTTTCCAACTCCTCAAGGATCTCTTTTCTAGACTTTCTCTATTTCCATTACTTATGCTTATAAGTTGGCCGATTCTTTCCTGAAGTCACTTTATCTTTGTCAACCTTAATTAATACGAGCCAAACACTAACAATTTTATTCTTTTAGTTCACTTTCCCTATGCCTGTCAGCTGAGCAGGCATATGGTCTGCCTCCCAATATGGCAGGTTATAGTCTTACCACATGTTCTGTCACTACTTTATACGCATTGCCATATTTCTAGCCTTCAGTGTCTGTTTCTTTGAATTCCGTCATCCAAATGCTGAACAACTGCCATGTATTTTAGATGTTCATAATAGCCACAGCCGACTTATGACTAAATTAAAGTAGGCTGTTGCTTGGTAAAAAATAAATAAATAAATAAACAAATAAATAAATAAATAAATAAGCCTGCAAATCTCAGTGTTTTAACATATCATGCTCCAAAGCAGACTGACAACATAGTTTCTGCTGCATGCAGTCACTCGGTAAATGGACCTTGTTTGAGCGCCACTCTCTTCAACACACATTTTCACAATCAGTCTAGCATAATCAGCCAGCTGAGAGAGAGGGACAGCGAGAATGACTGGGCATGAACTTAGAGAATACACGTCTGCTGTTAATTGGCTTAAACTGAAATGGGCCCATCCCTTTTGCTCAAATTCTATCAGCTGGGACTAGTCTTACTGTCTCACCTAAATGTGAAGATCTGTGAAGTATATAGTTGAGTTGTGGACAAAGGCAGAGGAAGTAGATTTGGTAAACTTCTGACCAATATTTCCAACTAAAGAAAGCACATACATCTGTTGCTGTTACACAGCTTACAGTCTAGACAGCAAAGAAAAGGCAGGGAAACTGAGCCGCTCAAAAAAAGGGTGGGAATTCTTACCAACAACAAATATTTGTGGAACAGATATTTAAGAGTGTGATCTGGACAACTAGAACGACTGTACACAAGGCCTTGATACCTAGTGAGAGAAACAGAAGATAAAACTGTTCCCTCTGGAAGAACAGAAACTAGAAAGAGACACTCAAGTTCCAGCAGACTGGATCACCAAAGACAGAGTAGAACCAAAATATTCTTGTTTCAATTTAAGGCATGTAAGTTTTTAAGCAGGCTTATTTATTACCACGTTTTATCACATTCTTGTAACACTCCCAAGACCAGGATTGGTTCTGAACTAGAAAGAACAGCTGAGTCTATACATGGGGGGTAACTGGCCAAGTGTGTATATATGTAGAGATAGAAACCAAAACACTATGCTAATGAGCCTGGAAAAAAAAATCGGAGACAATGTGAGAGGGAAGAGAAGATCTATGGAAGATGGAACAGGTACTCAAATCTCTCTAGTCCTTATCTTTTTGGAAATGTTACCAATGCTGAAGAATCAAAGAAGACTAAAAAAACATAATGCTATCCTCAAGGGACAGCTTATATTCAACTGTAAGGCAAAGACTAATTGAGGAAACAGTACTCAACAGCACTCAATGGACTCAGCCCATTTCTTCATGTCCCCATTGGTTTCCTTCTATAATCATTCAAATCTGTCTCTAAAGTTTTGACAAGAACATCAAAGAGCATTAGACATTTTAAAGGGCACCAACTTTTATTTGGGGAGAGGCTGTACTAAATATAAAATAATTTTTCATGCTTCGAATCCCCAGTTCAGCTCCCTATAGAATGGATACTCTTCTCTACTTGGGCATCCAGGCATTTTTCCATTAACATTTGTTCTACTAATTAGAAAAAAAGAATGTGCATCAAAAATAATAACTTGAAGTAAACAGGTCTATTTTATTCTGTATTTTATGAATGATATTAAATTCTCATATGTTGTGGCTTGCAGTAATTATGTAATCTATTCTGCATCAGTAAATGGTGATTTATTTTTCTGAAGCTTTAATATGATTCATTTTGGTAGTAGTTTAAGTAACCATTAGTTAATGCTTTGCTGCCGCTGACCTCAGTAGATTTTTTGGTAAAGCTTTATATAGCATTTATAGGTCACAAAAATGCCAACAGTGTTCATTATGGTCATTTTCCAAACTACCTGACAGCAAAATGTTTTCCCTCAACTCATTTGTATGTATATCCCTTAATTAATGCTTCACCTCATGCCAAATTATAGTGAAATTCTTGTCACTTTACATGCAGCATGACATTTACACAAATATCCACTGAATTTATCATGAGCAATGCACATAGAATTTGTATCCTGTGGCTTGAAGGCAGACAAACCATAAACCTGGATCCAAATACCTGCAGACTGAAAAGCATTAGGGAAATCAGAAACCAGAGAATCTTTGCAAAAGTGGAAAGTGCCTTATTTGCCATTCTCAAAGGCATCATGACTACTAACGGATGTCAACAAACATGCCTTCTAAAACCAGTGTAAAAACTCTTGTATGGGGCATTTTTAGAAGTTAGTTTTTTTGTATGGGAAATATTCCTCATCTGAAAAACAGGTGGGAATTTTTTTTTTAATCAGAAAAGGTGTTTGAAAGACTCTTAAAGGCTCAAAAATGGAGAGGTGCATCAATCCATTATGAAAGATGTCCTGTCTGGAGATGAAGGCTATTTAAATGATGCCTTTTGACTGTTAGGGGAATAAATATGCATTGGGGCCATAAAAGAGTTCAATGAACAGAATTCAAAAATTTTAGATCCAAACTAACTTGTGAGTTAGGAACAATAAAGTGCTTTCTGTTATCAGTTTGTTACGTGAGATGCACCTAATATAAGAATGTTCCAATAGCCTTACTTTATTTAATGTCTTAAGCACAACAAAGGCTTAGGGTATAGAGCTTAAGAGCATAGGCTCTGGAACTAAGTCATTTGTATCTTGGTTCTTCCCCAACTCACTGTGACACTTTGGGCAAATGATCTAATTTCTTTGTTGCTTCAATTTCTTCATTTAAGAAGCAGAGGAGGGCTTATAACAATAATGACCTCATGAGTTTTATGAAGATTAAATAAGTCAAAACATATAAATAAGTTTAGAATGATGCCTGGCACATAGTAAACATACAAGTTAGCTATTACTCGTATTCGTAATTTACAGTGAGGTGACATCAGAGATGAAGTGACTTCCAAAGTGCAAACCTGCCTACTGGCCATCATGGCCCCCTGAATTCTAGATCCTCCTTCCTTGGTGGCTTTCCCCTGCATCTTCTTATACAAATTGAAATAAAAACAATCTGGGTTTCAGCAATATTTTGAGTTTTCAATTCCATTCATATTCAAACCATTATTGGCTAGTCCTACTCTGTAAGTAAATTGCAATAATTTCCCAAATCACAGAATTTTTTCCCCAGCCTTCTTTTCCTTTACCCTAAAGTGTCTGAAAGCCTTTTTTTAATTGAAATACAAACAATTACAACTTAGACAAGGATCCAGATCACATTTTTCCTAGATACCCCGCCAAGGATTAGCACTTACTCCAAGAAGGACTAAACCTCAGAGACCAAGCTAAATGAATCCCCTTTTGTGGCCCAATCTCAAATCGCTGGATGACATGTTAAGGATTAAAACTCTAAGCCCTACAACTTGGCATCACATGCAAACGAAACCAGGACAATATGTTAATAGACCATTCACCCTGAAAATATCGGACCCCAAAATGTCGGACCATAAAGATGCTATACAGTTAAAGAAGCACAGTATAAAATCATACAAAAATGGCAGATCTGGCTTCAAGCTTTGGCTTTACCTCAACCCACCTTTCTGTTAAATAAAAAAGTTTGAATAAGTGATATTTAGGTCTTTAAAGAGTTAAGTTTCTAGTACTATTGTGGTTTATTTTTGTTTGGGGGGTATATGTCTAAAGACCCTAGGTCACTACGTGGTGGTCTCACATATATTTCTCAAATACTTTAAACAAAATGGTTTTCTCTATGAAAGAAAAAAAAAAACATGGCTCTCCAAGCAGAGATTAGTTTAAAAATAATTGTTTAATAAAACAAACTATTATGCAGAATACTCATTAGCTGAGGTTTTCACATAGGAATCTTTAAAACACCTACCTAAAGAGAAAATTTAATTTTGCTGATAAGATTAGATCAATTCATCAGTTAGCTATGCAATGGATATGTTTCATACACGAGGGAATATCGCTAAATGATCTTAAAGAATTTTTTTTTTAACAAGAGGTCCTGCTACATTTCCTTAGGGGAAAAAAAAGGCAAGGCCATTGTTAAATGTTCTAAAATTTATTGCATGTCTTTATAACATCGGTGAAATATTTGCCATTTATCAAAATTATTAAGATGAAGTCATTACCTTTATGACAGTTTAACAATTATTCTTTTTTATATTTTCAAAAATGACAGACTCTCTTTACAAACTGACTTTCCCTTTTGTAGGCTATGCTCATCATATGTTATGACAATTAATTGCATTTAAAACATATTCAGATGGTCCTAAAATGGTCAATGTTGCTAACTCTGGGAATATTCTTTTCTGCGATGGTGCAATATTCCTAGGGGAAGTCCACTGAAATCATACTCAAAAGAATTTATACAACATATACAGACATGTCCTGCTAGAATTCAGGCACTGATGGCAAAAATGAGCAAATATACAGTGACATATGCCTTCTGACTCACTCCAGGTAAGGGAGAAAATAGAGATTATGGAGAACAAAGCATGAGAAAAAACAGCTAAGTTCTCCATAAATATATGTTATTATAGATTAAAAGAAAGATGTTTAAGCCTGGAAGAACTTAAGAAGTAGACAAGATTAAAATGTTCCAATCAAGTAGTATGGAAATCCCTCTAAATATTTATAACCTGTATGCTAACAAAAATTAAAGATTTTTATTATTAAGTCCTAAAATCTATTTGAGTGCTAATATTTTATAAACCTGCAGTAGACTCAGGAGTTAAGCATCCTTTTGAGGAATATTCTGATAGCTTAACCTGAGATACCTTCTTGCCATATCTTCACAAGGCCTTTTCTCTGTGCACACATGGTGTCTTTCCCTCTTCTTATAAGGACACTTGTCATATTGGATGGGAGCTCGCCCGTATGACCTCGTTTAACCTTAATGACCTCCTTTTAAAGGCTCTGTCTCCAAAGACAATCACAATCTGTGGTATACTGGGGGGTCAGGACTCCAATATATGAATTTTGCGGGGACAGATTCTGTCCATAACTGAATCTATGCCTCAACAATCACTGTTTTCCTCGGTTTTTCTCAAAGATGTTTAGAACTCAGCAGCCCTTTGTGATGACATTTGCTGGAGGGTGGACCAATGTCTCACCTACAATGTTTACCGACAGTATGAAGGCTCACCCACTCAACGCTCGCTTGTCTTTTGGCTGATGTAAGACAGCTTTAGTTGCTGTTAAGGAAACTGGGGACTTTAAATTTACCACTGGCTTAAAATAAATTTACTACTGGCTTGATAAATTTAATCTGTCCCTCAGACTGAAGTGTTTCAACTGGGGAGAGGCCAGAAACAGGAAAACAGGTTAGAATGAGGACAGGAGGTAAAGAACTGGAAAAGAAAGGATACATTCAGAAGCTATTAGTGGATATCTTAGTTGGACATGCTGAGCTTTCAGATGCAGGAAAAGAAGATGGAATGAAAAGTGGCCTTGGTAGGAGTATAGAAAAACTGGTCCAGCTACCCAGGGAAGACCAGATCACAGTTCCTTTGCAGGGGACTCAACAATGTGGCAGTGGAATTTTGACAAAAGAAAATATTTAAAAGTCAAAATAGAACTGAATCTGGACATACTCACTGGCTTTAGAATGGTGTTTCATGAAGCTCCGGGGTCCTGCAGAGGAGAACAAAGGCAGAGAGACGTGGGCACCATCCATTGCCAAGGCTCCACTTTCACTCTCAGTAGAAATTTACTTAAAAATAGGATTTGTTCTGACTTTACTCTCCAAATTTTGAAAACCACTAGACTACACAATATTTAAATTCTCTTTCCCTTAAAAATTTCTGAAATTCCAAGTCTCAAAATGTATTTTAAGACCCGAATCAGAATTGTCAATGAGTAGCATCACAGCCCTTTTCAACAAAGGATTCTTAAAGTCCCTGTTAGTTGAATATCTGGTCTGAACTTGGTCTTAAATTTGAAACTATCATCTCCATATCTGTGATGGAAAATGGAGGTTTAGGAAATAAATTTATTTACCTAAGTAGCATCACTCATAAATAATAAATTTTCTCTTAATTATCAGATTAAGGAAAAAGATCTACTATTTTATACTTTATACAGGTAAAATCGCATTTAAAAGAAATTCAAGTGCAGCAGGAGGAGTAGGTGCTATAAATGTAAGGGACAGTCTAACCTTTATGATACTCATGGAGGTGAAAGGGGTGCCTGGGTGGCTCAGTTGGTTAAGCATCCGACTTTGGCTCAGGTCATGATCTCGTCGTTTATGGGTTCGAACCCTGCTTCATACTCTGTGCTGACAGCTCAGAGCCTGGAGCCTGCTTCGGATTCTGCGTCTCCCTCTCTTTCTGCCTGCCTCTCTCTCTCTCTCTCTCTCTCTCTCTCTCTCTCTCTCTCTCCCTCCCTTCCTCTCTCTCTAAAATAAATAAACTGGAAAAAAAATAAAATGAATAAAAAACAAATGAGGTGGGGGTGAATGTGACAAGATGGACTGTGAGTTGGGAGATGTGTGTGGCTGAGGAGGGATGGCAAGCAGGAGAAGGTCTGCGGGGATCCTCTGGCATAGGGAAGGACAAGGGCTATGAGGCTCAAAGTCCCAAAGCTCCCACCCAGCAGGTTACACTTCCCATAGTCACTCTGGGCTCAGAACAATCCTGATTTGCCATACCCTAAGAACTTGGTACCATTTACCAGATCACACAGAGACAACTTTTTGCTCCTTTAACTTTCATAAGGAATATAAAATGCAATTTTTAAAAAGAAGAAAAAAAAGATAAAAGAAATAAAGAAATAAGGAAGTACCATTAAATAAGACGTATCTAAATAGTCACATGCACATGTGCTTCCTAAGCACTTGCAATCTAAAGCACATTTCTATCTGGTTCCTCAAGTCTAGCAAAAAAAAAAAAAAAAAAGGAAAGAAAAAAGAGAACAGATCTAATAGCATTTAAAAGAGAACCAAGTGAAAAACTACTGTCAGATACTACATGATTTCTACTTGAAAGTGAATGTCAGATTGCTGCAAACTAGCTCCGAAAAAGCTCACACTACAAAATTGACATTTCATTCCTAATTGAGCTTTCAAGACAACAGAATATTTTCAAAGTCTGATTCCTATTTTAGGCACTTATTTTTCCTCTGCATTTTTAACATATCGAGATACAGTAAAGTTAATGAGGTCAACAGTATCAATGTCTGTGATCAAACTACTAACCAATTAGTGTTTAAACTAGAGAATGAATGTTTAAACTACATTTTCCATGTACTCCTGACTATCAGAAATTGTCAGCCTGTGAGTATATTCCTTCTACCATCAGATTTTATGCCAGCTACTAATTTATCTATGATGACTGCTAGCATGTTTTGAAGTTTATATAATTAACCCTGCACTAGTGGGTGATACTTAGCAATACGGATCTTGAATTCATTTTTAATAAATTACAGTTTAGTGAGAGAAGCAAAGATTACATTCAGCCTTGTTGAGTACTTTACTGCATTGATTAGGTTCTAGCCACAAATTGAGCCAGGTTCTCTCACTGAATAAATCCATAAATTTTTCTACAGCAAGCAAGGACTCAGAATAATTCAATTGATAATTCTTTTCAAATATAATCTTCTTAGTATTTTAATAATTTTAATATTTGCAAGCATCACTAAAATCTTTCCTGTGAACACTGTGTTGACTTTTTTCCTGATCTCTCCCCTCTTTCTCTCACCCACATTCCTTCTGTCCAAACAACTTTCATGGAATAAAGAAGACTCAAAGTTGTAGGAAGAAAAGCATGATACTACGCCTCATTGATGACATTTGGGAACTCTAGGGTCGGTCCATGTTTATCAGCCTCAGTCAGAAGCTGTTCTAGAATTTCTAGAGTGGGCTTGGGCAAAAAGTAATGGAAAAGACCTCTAGAACTTACACTTAGGCTATATTTCATAGTGATTAATTTTTTTATTTGCCCAGGCTCAGAGCTAATGCTGATGAAGACAGATTTTACAATTCTCTCACCCCTAAAACCACTGCGATTGCCATAACTACCTCCCGCCGCCAAGAATCACGTGCCAATGAGAACCTTTGGCAGAGATTGCCAAATGACAGTAAAAGCATAGCGAAGTTAAGTGTCTGCGTTTGATAGCAACAAATGAGCAAAGCAGGAAAGTGAATCAAGACAGTGGGGTAATTACAATCACAACTGTGATTGGTGCTTCCATAGAAAAGTCCAGGATATAGTGAGTAGATATGAAAACCTAACCCAGGCTACAAAGTCAGAATGGAGTTTTTCTAAGGAAGTAGTTTAAATTCACCTATGTGTTCCACACATTAACCAAATGCAAATGAGTTAATTCAACAAAATTTCTTGAACTTCTATGTGCCAGGCATCCTTCTGAGTGCTATAGATAAAGCGGTAAATAAAATAGATAGAAATCCCTTCCTCTATGTAATTTACATTCAGAACTAAAGGACAAAAGATTAATCAGCAGGGTATGGGTTTTATCATTCATCATTAAGGAAACAAATCACTAGGATGAGGCAAATGCATTTCTATGGAATATTCTGCAGCAGTTAGAAATAATAAGCATGCTTTACTGAAACATGGATAGATTTATTAAAAATCAGTATTAAGTTAAAAAAAAAACTGAGATGTGGCACCTGGGTGGTTCAGTCAGTTCAGCGTCTGACTTTGATTTTGGCTGAGGTCATGGTCTCAACGGTTCGTGAGATCGAACTACGTGTTGGGCTCTGCGCTGAAAGTGCGAAGCCTGCTGGGATTCTCTCTCTCCCTCTCCCTCTGGCCCTGCCCCCTACTCTCTCTATCTCTCTCAAAATAAATAAATAAACATTTAAAAAGTAAGATATAAAATGAGCTGTAAAACATAATACCATCAAAGTAAATTAAAAACACCTCCCACGTAAAACAACCCTATCCATGTTACAGGGATTTGTACATATCTGTTTCAAACCATTTAGCACAGGTGACTGAGAGAAGAGGGGAATGGGAAAGAGAATCTAGAACAATGAGGGAAGTAACAGTGAAACCGAACAATAGGTGGTAATAGTGTGCCAAGACCTTGGAGATATGATTACATTAGTTCTTTGAAATCAATATTCCAAAAACAAAAGGAAAAGAAAGACAGGAAATAGGCATTGTTTTCTATTCATTATCACATCTCTACTTTAGTTACTTTGTAACAGATCCAGTATAAAAAAAATAGCGTGACCACACATTTTTAGTTTTCCCTGAAGATGAGTAATAAACTGGCCAAAAATTAAATTCAAAACTGCAATTGCA
Source organism: Lynx canadensis (assembly GCF_007474595.2). NCBI lineage: Eukaryota > Metazoa > Chordata > Mammalia > Carnivora > Felidae > Lynx > Lynx canadensis. The sequence goes on from NC_044311.2 coordinate 116,252,862, forward strand.
AAGAGCAGGCCTTCCACATTTCGTGAAGACAAAATACAGGGATGCAAAAATAGTTCACTTCTTGGAAGTGGGCATTAACTACTTCCACATTTATGGTGTGTTTATTGTGCAGAAATCACTTTCCAAAGTGATGAATTATTGACCCTTCATCTACAAAGTGTCCCAGTTATCCTCAAGGAGAATACAGACCTATTATCTAAATTATTCAAAAAATGTAAGTTGATTGTCTTAATTACCTCTATAATTCACGAAAATGCAATTTTGTGGGTCTCTCTAAATAAAGTTGTGCATGCATTTTTAGGTAATTGCTCAGTATCTATTTTTTTTTTTTTTATTGCGAACAGGAGTACAATTCAGGATACAGTTTTCTGGACCGCTAAGGGAAAGTCAGTTATAACACAAACATCGATGCAGTGGCATCGAACAACTGGGTCATTCTGAGTCATATTTCCTGACTACCACTGTTTTTTCTGGGGTTCACAGACCCAACTAGTGGGACACTCTTAATTAAAGGTGGAAGAATTATTCTGCCCCTGAGTAGCTGGAGGATTGGAGTTCCTATTGCCTTCTTGTAAGATAAGTGTATATATCTATTGCCTACTTAGCTAGTTCCTCATTCTATTTTACAGCTGATTAAAGATGCAAAAGATTAATGTTGAAAAAGGCTGATTCTGCCACCATACAAAAAAAATCCATTTCCTTTCATTTGGTTTTAGATCTAAAAGTCTTTGAATGGTATAAAATACTCTAACAAGATTTTCCTGTCCTTTTCCTGTGGGATCTAAGCCTATAAGTTCTGAAATAAGGGAAGGGAAACTAGCAGAAATAAAAACAAAAAGTCCTGAGCAACCTCATCTTGTGAGATATTCTGACCAGTTTTAGAAACTGTCCCAAGTTAACAGCTCTCAAATTTTTTGGTTCCAGATTCACTTCATATTCTTAAAATAACTATTGGATACTCCGACTAGCTTTTATTTATATGGGGTATATCTATCAGTAATTAAAGCTGAGCACTTTTTGTTTTTTATTTATTTTAAAGCTGGGAAGTTTTTTTTAAATGCAAGAATGGGGGCACCTGGGTGGCTTAATTGGTTAAGCGTTCAACTCTTGATTTTGGCTCAGGTCATGATCTCGTGGTTTGTGAGTTTGAGCCCCACATTGGGCTCCAAAATGACAGCATGGAGCCTGCTTGGGATTCTCGCTCTCCCTCCCTCTCTCTCTGTCTCTCTCTCTGACCCTCCCCTGCCAATGCTGTCTCTCTCAAAATAAATAAATAAGCACTAGAAAAAAGAAACTATTTTTAAAAATGCAAGAATGTACAAGCACACATTGTATTAGCTGTCAGATGATGATGTCATCACACATCATGTAGCTCTGGAAACTGCCACTGAACGCTGATGTGAGGATGAGTGTGAGAAAGGCAAGTAATGCCAGAGTATTGTTAGGGAGATAGTTTTGACCTTGAAAATCTCCAAAGTGTTTTAGGAACCTGTAGGAGTCACAGACCACATTTTAAGATCCACACTTAATGAATTAATGCTGAGATAGATTACTAAGAGAATTACATAGCTTTGCATACAGAAATGTGCTGAATGTCTTTTTCCCCCCCAAAGTAATTAGGGTAGGACCAGATAGAAGCCAAATAAGAAATGTGCTTGGGGCACAATGAAATAAGAAAAAAATAGATATCCTGGTCTTTGTCCCTGGTTTCTGGTACAGAGCTCCTAAAACCTTTGTAATTTCCTAAGTCCTAAGAGTACCCAGGAGCATCTTTTGTTCTGATATTTGGACCTTGATTCTGGCTCCTGGTTCCTGACACAGAATTCCTAAATCTCTTGGAATTTCCTGGGTGACAGGAGTGTCTTTTTGTTCCAGTGAGGTGACTTTTGGTGAGTTCCTTAATACCCTCAGGATGGACGCTGATCACCAGAAAGACCAAGTGATACTTAGAAGCTTGGAACTTTCCACCCCATTCTCCATCCTCCAGGAAGGGGAGAGAGGTTTTAGACTGAATTAATGATTGATCATGACTACATAATGAAGCTTCCCTAAAAATCCCAAAAGTACAGAATTCTGTAGAGCTTCCAGGTTAGTGAGCATATCCACATGCCAGGAGGGTATCTCACCCCAACTCCATGGAGATAGAAGTGCCCAGGACCCTTCTTGACCTTATTCATGTATGTCTTTATCTGGTTGTTCCCCTGTGTACTTGATCATATTCCTTATATATAGTAAGTCAGTCCATGTGAAGTTCTTCCCTGACTTCTGTAAGCTGTTCTACCAAATGAGCAAACCCAAGGATGGGGTCATGGGGACCTCGGAATTGTAGCCAAATCAGACAAATTGTCAGTAATATAAGAACTCACTATTTGCAACTAGTATCTTAAGTGGAGGGCAATTTTATGGGACTGAGCCTTTAACCTGTGGGGTCTACCAGGACTGTCAGGACTGAACTGAACTATAGGACACCCAGCTGATTTTGAAGGATTGGTAGGTGGAAAACCCTCACATCTGGTGTCAGAATTGCCATGAGTGTTGCTGCAGTGTTGAGAGAAAAATGGAGTTTTTCCTATACAGGTACCTTCCCAGTGATGGCACTCAGTTCTCTCCAGACCCAGGAAACCACCCCATCCTTCTGCCACCAATTGCCAGCCAAGGCAATCACCTACGCTGACCTCCTCCCTTGCCTCTCTCCCTTCATCTCTTAAACCTACTTCCTTTTGCACTATTTCCTTCCAGATCCTTCCTACCTAAAGAAATACAATAAACTGCTTTTATTTACCTGTTTTCCAATGTTTACTTATTTTTGAGAGACAAAGGGAGAGAGAGAGAGAGAGAGAGAGCGTGCGCGCATGCGCACGAGTTGGGGAGGGGGAGCAAAAAGAGAAGGAGACACAGGATCCAAAGCAGGCTCCAGGTTCTGAGTTGTCAGCACAGAGCCCAATGTGGAGCTTGAACCCACAAACCATGAGATCATGATCTGAGCCAAAGTTGGTCACTTAACCGACTGAGCCACTCAGGAGCCCCTACCATAAAGGGCTTTTAAATAAACACTCACTGACAGATGGGAATAACATGTATTTGAATTTTAAACTGAGACCTTTAAAAAATGGCTTTAAGCTAAAGGAACAAATTTCTATTGATAAAAATTCTCGAGGGCAGAGATTAATGGAAAATTTCACCTGGCAAGAATTTTTTTCTGGCAAAAAAGTCATGCCAATAGCAACCACTTTTTTCTGAGATACAAGAACAACCCTGGCTTGAGAGATGCTTTGATGCTTTCAAATATCTACAAATCCAGCTCAGTGCCTGGCACAGAGCAAGTCCTCATTAATGTTAAAGTAAATTCCACTGAATTCACCATCAATCTCTTGTGTACAAACAGAAATATCTGAAGGCTGATGGAACTCCCTTAAGCTATTAAGCTGCAATCTACTGTTTTCAGTGCATGAAAATGCACTTTCAGTGCAGTTGCAAAGTCAATTTCCAAAGGTCCTAAATTTAAAGATTTAGATAAATGAATCCATTTTTTTCATTCAATTCTTCCTTTCTCCTTTCTATCCTCCTCCCCAACCCCCACTTTTTGCCCCCAACAACTAGTTATTTTGCACTGTCTTAATTCGGACTGCTATAACAAAAACATCATAGTCTGGGGTGGCTCAAACTAGAAGTTCAGGATCAAGTTCAAGTGCTGGCAGATTAGGAATCTGGTAAAAACCCACTTCCTGGCTCATAGATGGCCATCTTCTCATTATGTACTCACAGGTCAGAAAGAAGGAGCAAGCTCCCTGGGGTTTCTTTTTGATAGCACTAATCCCATTCACAAGAGTTCACCTTCATGACCTTATCAACTCCCATAGGCTGATGTCCTAACACCATTACCTTGAGGGGCAGAATGTCAACATAGGAATTTTGAGGGGATACAGTCACTCCAGAAGAGGCACCTGCTATGTGCCAGGTACTGTTCTTGGACTGTTTGTACTATTATTAAATAAAACAGATTCCCCTGCATTGGAGGTGCTTACTAATTTTTTAGATAATGACACATTATCTTAAAAACATGTTAAATAAGTAAACTATATCATATTGAAGTTGTTTTGTACTTTGTTAACTTGTTGATACTGAAACTTTGTTTCCTAGAATCACCTTCCATGTATGCTATTGGTTAGGGTTGGTACAAAGTCAAATTTGTGAGAAATTAGGAAGGTGGACATAGACTTCTCCAGAGGATCTCCTATTGTATGTATATATGTACATATATGAAAAGATGTATAAATTGACTCACATGAATTTGTCCTCCCAGCTCACATCAAATTCATTTTTCCTTCACGGGGCCCTGCTGGCCAAGAGCAACCCTGGGTCCACCACCAGACACACAGTCAACAGAATTCCACAGACTTCTACACCTGCTTCCCTCTGCATTTCCCTGAATGTGCTGGCTCCCCCGATTTTACAGAAAGCTCCCACTCAGCCTGCACTAGCACTAGAAAGGCTACTTGGTGACTCTGAGATTAGTCCACACTAGAAATAGAAATTGGAAAGTCATCAACATATTAGTGATATTTAAAAGCTTTGCAAATCATTTTACAGTTGACAAGTCCTTATCTATTTTATCATACATCTGTGAAGACACGGGATTTGTATCATGGCCTTTATTTTACAGATGAGAAAATTAAGTTTCAGTGGTCACATGGTAATGAAAAGTATAACAGAGACCCACCTTTCTGCTAATTTCTAATCCTCTATTTTTTAGGGCCTATATTAGCATTCGGCTAAAGTCCCCAAAATTGAAGGGTAGAGGTTGTCTTCTTTTCTGGGCAGGATTATTATTAATAAGTTTGTAAATAGATGTGAGTGACACGCATGTATGAACTTCACTCTGTAAGCATAAATAAGCAATGTAAATCCTACCAGTGTTTTGGTGATGGGGAAATGCATTATGTTTGTTTCACTAGACATACCCCATTTGTTCCTATTAAGTCCCATCAATCACCCTGTTCTACTCCATAAAATCCCTTTGGTTTCCTCCTAATTATTCCTTTTTCAACCCTAACTCCTACTGGTCCCACCTCCCACATCTGTACTCCAATTTTACAAATGTTTCCTCTAGGCTGTTTAAATTACACTTTGTTTTGCAGAGCAATTTAATACCATCCCTGCTTCTGTAATCTTCTGTTGTCATACCTTTCAACTGAGGCTTCTTCAGCTCTGTGAAGAGCCAGCAGGCCAAATTTCCCTCATACCAGGATGGAGGGTGACTCTCTTTAGAAGGCATAGAACATCCTTAAAAAAAAAAAAAAAAGTTTTCCTGCAAATGGGTTCCCTGTTCTAAAGGCATCACATGTGGGAAGATATATGTTATATTGTAATGAGCACAACATTTGGGTGGTTAAAAAAACCTGGATTCTAGTCTTGTGTGTACCATGCAATGTCATTACCTTAGGGCACGATTTCTCACCCATAGTACGTTGACATTTTGGTTTGGGTGATTCATTGTTGTTTTCATCATAATGCTTTCCTGTGCATTGTAGGAGGTTTAGCAGTAACCCTGACTACCCATCCGGTGCCAGTACCACCCCTCCCCTAGCCATGACAACTTGACATGTTTCCAGACATTGCCAAATGTCCCTTCATAGCCAAATCACCCCATTAAGAAGCACTGCCTTAGTGAGATAGGTCTGCTTTTGTTTTTGTAAACTGAAGAGATCATAGTACCTATGTCACAGCCTTAAGATCATTAAATGAGATTACACATTTTAAATCACTCCACAGATACTAGTATTGACAAAAATCCTTCATTGGTAATTGATTTTTCCTCTATTTAACCACTTGCTTGGGGTTTTTCTAACTCATCTAACCACAGACACTAATGAAGTATTTCATCCAATATTCATGGTTATAGTTTAATCTTTTTTTATTTATAAGATAAGACAAACAACCCTGGTCTGTGCTCTTCTATCAGGAACAGAGTCACATTTGCCTTTCGATTCAACAGTTCTTCCGGTTTTAGAAACACTCACTGGGGTAGACAACCACCACTAGATTTGACAGTGCCTTTTAAATCTGGGCAGCTCTTCTCCCTAATCTGCATTACAATTCAGTGGAGGATGATCTACCAAAGGAGAAATGGTCCGGACAAACTTCTGATTAGCAGGAGGTTCCAAACAGCAGTGTCTCTGCCAGACGGATGTCAGCGGAATCCAACCTCCCAAGCTTGTTGCAACCGCGTACAGGAGCTGCCTAACCAGCGGGGCTTTGACATGCCCCTCATTAGTTAAGATTTCATACAAAGGCTGCTCGATAATAAATCCATTTTTTTCAGAGGTCAGTATGTATTGGCCCCTCCAAAACCACCCTGGCATCTATCCCAGGACATAATTTATTGCCTGAGAAGCAAGCAAGCTTTTCAATTATTTCCTCTCCCCCAAATCTCACTCTCTGTGATTTGACTGTCTTGCTGCCAAATCCCAGAAACCTGAAGCTAGGCGGAAAGGGGCGGGGGATTCTTAAAGAGACAGTCACTTCCTACACAAAAACTGGGGAAAAAATGAGAGCACCTCTACCTGATTTGGTTGTGGTCTGATTTACACTGTGTCGTTCGAATTCCTCTTTCCAGAAGTCGGAGTGACTGTGAGTAGTCCCCTATCGACAGCTGTCCTTTCAACCCCACTCTCCACCTCATTTCACCTGAAAACCTCCCACGTAACTCCACCCACAGACCCAGGTCTCACCACCAAGGAGAAGTTTGGAGTTAAACCAGAAGTTCTAGCTTCTCCTGACCACAGCAAAAGCTTAGTCCAGAACAAAAGCCATCTTTGACTCCTTGCATCAGGTGTCCCACCTAGCAGTCCTCTCTCCATGGTTAGTTCTACCTTCTGGCCTGCTCATTCCCTGACCCTTTTACCTTAGATGTGTCACCTGGTTCTCACCAGCACCTACTCTGATTCCAGGTTCAAGTTACCTCCCGGGCTTACATGCTTCATGTGATGTCACTGACTGACGGTCTGGTATCCCAACACCAGAGGTGGTAGGTAATGCTGAAACAGACTACATTTGACAAGATAACATGGCTTCTGAACTTTTGGACACCTATGGGCCAAAACAGTTGCCCATGAGGAGAAAAATAACTCTCAGTTGATACAACTCACCCTTTCAAAAGTCAGCTGCTTTACAAGTATTTTCATGCTAACATTTTAACGTGTAATCAGTTACTAGAAACCACTAGATGATAAAGGCTGGAGAATGTGGGGGAATTTCTAGATGAATAAACTGTTACTCATCTTTTTCTTAACTATTCTACTTCTGGAATAGAGGTCTTTCAAAGAGTGCTGATGAAGTTGTGTATTCTATTTCCTCCCCAACTGGACCCCATGCCCTACTTGGAATCACTAACTGGGATGTAATATGCACCTGTACATCAAGCTTAACTTACTACATTTAGGTTAAATCTGAATTTAACCACAATAGCACCAAGTAGATGCTTAGAAGATAGAACCAATTTATTCATACAGGACTGTGAGGATATGGTGAGAAGCTAATACGATAATGCATGTTGACATAGCCAGAAAACTATACCTATAGCTCTATCTGTAACATTTGGATATTTTGGTTAATAAAGCAGTTTGACAGAAAAAGAAGTGTAAAAACAGACAATGAAAGATCTCTTTTGATAATGTGGTGACAGAAAACCGTTATTTTCATCTTCTGTCTCTGGACACCAAAGAAAAATCACTGCCCACGGTAATGTCTGAGGTGGGAATTTGAGACATTCCAGGTGTAGAAATTCAAAAATAAAAAAGAGCATTACCAGGCAACCAGTAAGAAAATGATGAGAGACTGCCCCAGCACTGCCCCAGGGATTGAAGTAGGCTGTCTAAAAAGAGGCCTCACAGAATGTCACTCATTAGCTTTGTGGGGTAAATTTCTCCCCAGGTTCTAGCCCTCAGCCAGTCCCCATATCTTGTCAGAACATCAAGGATAGATCCATCTCTCAGGACCACATTCTTATTAACAGGTTTATGAAGAGGATATATAAAACCCAAACGTCAATGTGTTATTATTCTGTGTAATGGATTTGACCTTAGTGATTTAGCTAAGCTGGAACTACATGTCCTATAATTCCTTCCCACATTGGTCCAAAGAAGCTTTTTGCACAAGTTCTGGATGGCTGATGTGAAGCAGCAGCCTCATGGCTTTCACCTTCAGGGTGATTCAGGGGCACCAGGTGCTATTCCATCATAGACTCCTTGATACTTCAGCTGATCCGCGGTTGACAGGGGGCACAGACTCTCTGTCTCCTGGCCCAAGTATGTGTTTTGCTCTGTGACATAAGGCATCGGTTTCTTCCACCCACACCATCAAAGCCGGAGGCAGTAAGAGAACCATGTTCTAGTACGTCTTCGTGGACTCCGGCTTGTGCCAATGGTTTCCCGTTTTTCCTTGCTCTCCTTCTCTTCACATCTTTTCTTGACTCCATGTCCTACAGGCTTTAAGCTCCAGAAAAGATGCAAAGGTAACAGCCTTACAGATAAAGACTCCTTAACCATCTCCCACAATTGCATAAAATGCAGTCTCTATAAAAACATCATAGTGGTTCTGTTTCCCTGACCCTACCCTGGCTTACGTGAAAAATGACTATAATTGGTCTTGAGTTCTTTGAAGCTATGTGACCACAGCATTCCTTCTCTATAGGCAGAACCACCTAGGAATGAAACAGTAACCGGAGGTTCACTTAGAAAGCATGGAAACAGAATGGAGTTAGATAATCAAATATTTCATGTAAATTAGATCTGTTTTAATACAGGATCTTCTTGCCAGTATAGATTCCTAAAAATTCTGTTATATACAAACAACTCTTTTTTTCTGAACTATGCTAGGAAAGACCTTGCCAAGATGCACCTCTGCGACTGTTCTTTTCAATACTTTCAGGAGTAAACCAATCTATAATTGAGACCTTTGTCCTTAAATGTGTTAATCATTCAATTGTAGTTCTTTTTTTTTTTTTTTTTCTGGTCAGCTCTTCTGATCTATTATGGTCCAAATTCTGAAAAATGCAAACACCCAACTCTCTTCCTCACGGTTGAAATTCTTTACTTCATTTCCTAGGCTCTGCAAATTAGAGAGAAATTTAGCTTCTCAAGCAACCTCTTTTACAAAGCAAATACCTCCATCGAGGCTAGCAGACTTTCTCCTCTTAACGTGCATTAACTCCATCTGTTTGCTTTCCTCTTGCTGTGGTCAGCTGTGCTGAAAGAATTGGTGTTTTAGCCAGAGTTAGAAAGAAAGAGAATTATTTTAGAATTCTGAGATCTTTGAGGGAAGAGGAATCCAGTTGAGTCATCACAGGGAGAGCTCACAGACATAGACCGTATAATCACTTAGGGCTTCTGAGGAAAAGGAGGAGAGACAAAACTATCAAGATACTTTTTCCAGTTCCAAATTCTGCGGTCATGAGTACTTCAGTACGCGATTTAGACTCAGCGATAGTCTTCCCAAAACGCAGACCTTGATTGAGAAAATCAGATGGCAAATTCTAGTTCAAATGCTAAGTATGTGAACAGCTCTCTCCCTAGTCAGATATCAATGCCATCTACATAAATGGTTCTCATTAGGTGACATTTGAAAGGCGTTGGCACAAATGTATGGCTGTTAAGAGATCTTGAGAATCTCAAAATAATCAAGCTGTAAGCAGCGATTATTGGCAATAGACAAAAATCACTGCGTTTTTGTTGTTGTTAACTTGAATACAACATCCAAATTACCCACCAAATGGAAGGTTTTTCTATCAGAATTCCAAATATTGGAGTTTATCTGATTCTTAAAAATAATATTTTCAGCTTGCAAAGAGCCTGGAATTATTGGAAGAAAAATGAAAGAGTGGAGATAACCATATTTTCTAAAATTCCACTTTCAAGCAAACTTTATGAAGCATTTTATTTTGTATAGAAACTTTGAAATAGCCTAAAGGCTTTCTTTGACCAGCTGTATATTCTATCTGTTAAATGTCCTCAGAGTGAAAAGATTCCCTCAGCAGAGGCACCTGCAGGATGTGCAACGATTCATTTTTACTCCGACTATTGGTTCTGTGGAAGCATCGACTCTACTGGCTCATCATTTACATTCACAATGGACATCTGGAGCCAGCAAAAGGAAACATTAGACTTGTTTGTGTTGTCAAATTAAAAAGGGAAAAGAGAATGGTTTAAAGTTCTGAGAGTCTCCGTAACATTTAATTATGCTTTTGACGGCAGTCCAATCAAAAATATGCTTTTGCAGGAAAACGGGCACTAAGGAAAAAGCCTGCTTTGCTATTCAGATTGTTGCTAGGTCAACCTCTCAATTCCCCAGCTTACAGAAGAGCAGCCATGACATGATTATAGGGTCTTTCCTCTGAGGAAGCTGAAGAGCTTCACCATAGTTCTCTAACAGTTTATTTCCTCCACATTCCCATTCAATGTTATTATCCCTCTCGCCTGGTTGAGGAACCAGAAACGGTTAAGCCAACTAAGTTTAGAAGTTAACTAGATCTGCAAGGTTGTGCTGTCTATAAGCCTAACATCTCACGGGATAAATTCAAATGTGAGACAAAAGACCAGACACATATTTGATACTGGAATATCATACAGCTCAAAGCATCATATTTCGGTACTATTCTTATGGGACGTTTGTTTTATTTTCAAAATTTTAATATGAGAATTTTAGTCGTTTTCAAAATTTAGTCATTTTAGAAATTTTCAGTTTCTTTCTCTGAAAGAAAACGGATTTGCTGTAGCAAAAAAAAAAAAAAAAATGGGGCAGTACTAACAACTGGCTGCTTCCCAATGACCTTCATACTATTACCCCAACTGTATACCCCAACTGTAGAAAACAGTTTTCTAGTGAAACCGTTTCAGATATTAGGCTGTTTCTATCCTAGCCCCAAATTAACTCAATCATCCATCTGCTGAGAGACTGACAAGAAAGACTTCAATAAATAGATGACAGTATTGGTGAAAATCGGGTTTTTCCTAGTTTATCTAGCGATTACATAAACATTTATTGAGCCTTTATTTATTGCACTGTGCTAAATAACATGAGAAATTAAAAATGGAGCTCACCACCCAGCTGGAAGGAAAGAACATAATAAATAGAAATAACAGAATGATTTACAAAACACTCCTATTTCACAGAGGAGTTTTCTACAAAGTGAATTTTAATTAGTGATATTCCTGCCTCAACTACCCCTACGCATGCACCCACATACACGTGCAAATCATAGATGGACTGAACAGGGCAAGAAAAAAATACTGTTCCTCTGGGGAAAAAAAAATCCATTTTAATCATAAAATAAACCTCTTCCAACTCAGCTATTTAAAGAAAACTGAAACAAATTAATAACCAAGAGGTTATTAACATAAGCATGACGTTATTAACACAACCTCATGGTTATTGCTACTATAATATACTAGAGAAGAACAAGATCACCATGCACAACTTTGTTATATCACAATTGTTTGTTTCATCTTCTTTATGTTTAGTCTTAAAAATACTACTGCTTTTGAAATAAACTTTTCATTGTCCTGAATGACTTTACATCTTAATTTACATTGAATTCTAAATTATTTTAATATTGTACTCGACCTCACCTTTCAAGGGCTTGGGATTATGGTTTCCACATCTCTAAAACCATTGTACTTCCTGTCACTTGATAATATCTTTGTGAGGCACCATGTATTTTTATTTAACAAATGACACGGACTTGGCATCATGTTCAGGCTTGAAAATCTGTTCATCGCTTCTTTGTATTTTTTTGACACATTTACCAACAGCTAGTCTTTACCGTTTTTTAATTCCGAAAAGTATTTAGCGTCTATTCTTGAGGTTGTTTTTTTTACTGAAGTTGTGCTCCATGTGCGCTATGGACGTAATAAGACAGACGAACGTCTTTGGCAGACAAGGATGTTGCTTGTGGTTCTCCTGTTCGTGCCTGATAGTGACACATCGCACAATGGGTGTAACACGTACGGAAAGGCATCCCCCCTCCACTTTGCGGCCCCAGTTTCAGCATAGCTACACAGCCTGCCCAGCCGATGCAGTCGTCAGACCTTCCCAACCTGGATGCTTGTTGCCCAGACAGTTCAAGCAAACGTGCCAGCAGAAGAACAGGCTTGATGGCCAAAATTTATCACAAAACATTACTGCTTCATTTCCTCAAATAACCTCTGAACGATTATATTATGAAGTGCAGATTGCATTTCTCCACCTTATCCCATATATTATTAGCAGGAGAGAAGAGGCGCCTGTAAAGCTGACGCTGCCTTCCTCCTCTAGGCCAGTGGTCCTCAAACTTTAGTGCACATCAGAATCTCCTGGAGGACTGGCTGGGCCCCCCTGACAGTTTTGGCATGGGAGTGTAAGGTTTTCATTTCTAACGTATTTTCACGTGGTGATGAGGATGAGGATATGCTGGTCCAGGAATTAGGCTTTGGGAACCACTGCAGGCCCCATGGCTTCTCTGCTTATTCTAAAATCATGTGCAATTCTTCAGTCAGTTTAGACCAGAAAACAACAGTCCCAATACAGATCCTAAAAGTATCCACACCAAGATATACGCCCAGTTCGAGATAAGAGCTCGCTGCAGTAATCCCTCATTAAAGTCTGGTACACCAGTGGGCTGTCTGCCTTCTGGAAGGGTAGCACTGCCAGCCTCTGTGCACGCTCTCTTTCTCCACTCAACCTCTCCCCACTTGCAGATTGCTGGTGCACATCCTACTAGCTGAGGGAGAGTCCTAAGAAGTGAGACTAGAAAAGTTTTCATTGGCGGGCGCCTGGGGTGGCTCAGTCGGTTAAGCGTCTGACTTCCGCTCCGGTCATGATCTCACCGTTCGTGAGTTTGAGCCCCGCGTATGGCTCTGTGCTGACAGCTCAGAGCCTGGAGCCTGCTTCATTTTCTGTGTCTTCCTCTCTCTCTGCCCCTCCCCTGCTCATGCTCTGTCTCTCTCTGTCTCAAAAATAAATAAAACATTAAAAAAAAATTAAGAAAAGTTTTCATTGGTTGCTATCCTACTAGCTGAGGGAAAGTCCTAAGAAGTGAGATTAGAAAAGTTTTCATTGATTGCTATCTATTGCTGTCCAAACTGGCTTCACTCAACGTAGGCCAGGCAGAAGTGTAAAGCTGACTCTGTTTCCTGGGTGCTTTGGGGGATCCTTTAGAGCACCCCCATCCTGAACCTGTCTGACTGAAGTCCCCATGACCAGGGCGATGCATCTTCTTTGACTGGTAGCTATTATCTGAGCCGTGCTTCTTTGGCCATTGAGTCCACTCGACTCATTCCCACGTGGGAACCGCTCACTCTCCCCGTATGTTCCCTTGGGGAGCTTTTCAAACAATTCCAAGCCAACTCTCTCTCTCCAGACTGCAGCCACAGAAAGTACACACACACACACACACACACACACACACACACACACACACCTTTCTCCAGTGCCAGTGAAGATGTTCTAACTCCTCAAATATACTTACTCTCTCTCTACACTGCTGTAGGCCCACTGGCTTTCTCAGGCACCCGTGCAAGGTAGACCCCAACTGTAGAAAACACACGTCAGCCTCCTTGATTTGGTCCTGTTGAGCCTCTTCCCCATCAGGTCTTGAAGTAAAGCAATAGCTACGACCCCTCTGCCCATTTAGGAGTGATGCGATAGGGCAGGGCTCAGAGGATAACCTTTTCCTCCAAGATCCTCTCCACAAAAAGAATTACTTCAATATCCTTACCCTCTTTCTTTGTTCCACTTCTTCCTTTCACTCCCTTCTTACGACTTCAGAGCGTTCCTACCTGTTTTTGTTTTTGTTTTTTTGAAAATCTGCATTTTGGTCTGGCATCTCACTAGGGATTTCCTGGCTCGTGGCTCTCTGGGTGCCTCGGCTCAAACTTTCTACTTTAGCATCCTATAAACAATGAGAATCCTGTATCCTCTTGTTCTCACTAGGTTGCAGTACTCAGCACCAAGACTTTGTGTTTTCCAGCCAATTCACCAATGCAAATGCCTTGATGAAGAGTGTAGATTTTACTGAAGATGTTACAGGGACAGATGAAGGGCTATATATCAGATACACCACTGTGTGTCCTGAAGGCTTCATCTCTTATTCTTCCTCTGGATTCATCTTCTCTTTCCCCTCCCTCAACCCTTCAGATCCCTCCATGAGAATATCAAACCCCTCTCTCCTTTATTACGCAGAGTAATTTTCTTCTTCCTCAGGCAAGCTGGATCCAGCAGGCATAGGCTTCTTCCTAGCAATCATCTCGCAGTAAAACCAAGTAGGAGCCTCTATAAGCACCTATTTTTACTCTTTATTATTGTAACTATGTTATCATATTTCACCTTCAGGAAAAACAGAGTGAAATACCAGAAGAGTTAATATTACAGATGCTAAAATTGGGATTATCTTAAGCTACCTGCCCAACTTCACAAAGTCGAAAAATGGTTAAATGTATACGTCTTAGAGGGGTATTCTATCATAAAACAGTGAATCCCATGCCAGCATGTCTTACCCAGAGCCTTCCTCCCTAGTTTTCCCAAGAGTATTTTGATAGGCTGGTGCCACAAGTAGAAACGGGCACAAGCAGATAATCTGGCCGAGGAACAGTGATGGCTTAGCACCAACCTATCAGAATAAGCACTCCGAGGAGAAATGTCACTGCTTTTTAGCCAGTAGCTGCTATCATCAACAACTGTATTGGCCACCATTTCAAAAGATTAATTTCAAATTGCCTGTATTCCAGATTTCCACCAATTAGCTTGGACTGACACAGGTTTACAGCATATTTAAACAAGAGGGGGCAGCCATCCTCTCCTCTGGAGGAACAAGGGATTTGCTTCTGAAGCTGCTATTAGCATTAATGGGGTTGTGAATTTACCTTGTCTCATTTCAGTGGGAGGAGAGACCTAGCTGGATGATGAATATAGATAAGATTATTCTATTCAAAGCATCGCTTGCAATTTCTATTAGTAGCCATGGTTTATCTCCTTGTATGTCTTTATGAACCAAATTTTGCTCCAAAGTCATAATGCTTTAGATTATCAGCCGTATCAGGTAATGTCACCAATGATAAGTGCCTGCTGTTAAAATAAATGCTGTGTTCTGTTCTGCATCTCAACTTGCTTTTAATGCAGACTCCTAGGGGCTTGTGCAACAGTGGGAATCCATTTATCGGCACAAAACAGCCTCTTGTTTACACATGATCACTTGGTAATCATGCAGCCTGTGTACAAGAAGTCAGGAAAAATAATAAGCGTGGCTCAATCTGCAAGGCTGGAACAAGTGGGCTGTCTTTTGATAATCAAGCACTATTTATAAGGATTAATGTGGCTTTTGATAAACTGCCAAACAACCACAGAGGCCAGATTTAGAACAAGGCCCACTAAAGACCTTCTGGGCTCTTCATTTTCATGAAGACTCTTCTCAGAGCATGCTGAGCAATTGCTTAATAATTGGAAATCAAATGTATTAAAAGGAAGCATGGCTAAGTGTTCTCCCTGAAAACCCAAATAATCTCATTTATCCTCTTTTTCATACCAAAGAAATTATACTCGGCAGTCATAAAAGGTAAAGATATTGTCTCCTTTTTTCCCATAAAACTCAGTGTCCCTAAAGCATATGCATACTTTCCCTGAATTAGAATTTATGCTCCTACTAAGAGTATAGCTCCACAGACGAGGCAATTGCTTATGTGACATGACTTCAGGAATGATACAAAGCCCTGCCAACTCCCAAACTTTCTGTTCACCTTCTCACCTGGCTGAAATGGGATTAAAGTAATATTTCCAAGGTAAGTGTTGGAAAACAGTCCTTCATGTATTTCTCCTGCTTCTATACATCTTGCTCAGTGTGCCGGGAATAAAGTCCATGACTGCTCTTTACAGAGCAGTCTTGTTTGCAATAAGCAATTCTTGAGGGATGATGTAACATTTGTCCCCAAAGGACATACTTGCTTACTGCTTGTTATCAAAGTAGTGAATTCTCCCAAGTTACTATTTCCCAGGTGTGATGCAAACCCACTATATGTGAGGCATCTATCCGCCCCATATTGCATGAGACGTGGGGCAAGCGAAATTGATGCAAACACATGATGCTCATGCTGCCTGCTGTACCGTGAGTACTAAAGCCCTTGTCTCTGACACAGGAGTCTCATGTCTTCTGCCAGCATCCATCAAGTAATAGCATGGTAACGTATTAGCTCAGAAGTAGGATAAAATCATACTCCAAAGCTGGAACTAAGATGCATTATCTGTGTATGATGTAGATATCCAGAAGATTTCTGGTAAAATAGGGGAGGAAGAATATTTCCATTATTATATTATTATGTATTTCTTTATTGGATAGTGTCTTCAATTTTCCTTCCTTTTTTTCCCCTTGCTTTCCTCCCCCCTTCTTTCCTTTCCTTCCCTCCTTCCACCCTCCTTTTTCTTCCTTCCTTCCTTCCTTCCTTCCTTCCTTCCTTCCTTCCTTCCTTCCTCCTTCCTTCCTTCCTTCCTTCCTTCCTTCCTTCCTTCCTTCTTCCTTCCTTCCTTCCTTCCTTCCTTCCTTCCTTCCTTCCTTCCTTTTTTCTCCTCTATTTTCAGTTCATGCAGTTCATGTGGGTCCAGCCTCTTTTCTCCTTAACTCCAGAACTAGAAACACTGTCCAGCCCAGGTGTTTGGAGAATTCCATGGTCCTGTTTACACCAGTTTGTTCAGGAGTATGGTGCAAGCCAAGTAAATGGACTCAATTTATTAATTGAGTCCACAAAATAGGAACTGTTTTGGCAGCTGAAAATATATCTGGAAGCAAAACAGAAAAGATTCTTCTTTGGAAGAGCTTTTACACAAGTGTAATTTTCCTGGAAGTTTGTGAAAAGCTGCTGTCTTTGAGCAGTGGTTGCTAAATGGTAGAATGTAAAACTACAGTTGCCATGGCCATCCTTGTCTCCTCACTGGGAGATCCTATTTGATATTAAATTCACTCTACAGGAGAGCAGATGAAGAGATTGGTTTCTGATGACTTACTGGAGCACCTCTATATAGTCCTATATACCTGAAGCCAATCTACCCCTGGATATTTTAGTCACATGAGCAGATCAACTCCATTTTTAAGTCAAGGCACCTTAAGTTGAGTTTCTTCAACTTAAAGTCAAGAGCCCTGATAATACTGGAGTTGAATAAATTGGGAAATACTACATACCACACTGGAGAGTTCTAATGCAGATTAGCATATTAAAGCTTGAGAAGTCCTGCTGTAATAAAATAAAATGTTTAATTTTAACCTGGCATTTCTCATGCTATTTTCCATAGATTTTCCTCCCACTTGTTTCGTTTTGTTTGTTTGTTTTTAAGTAAAATCTATCAGTTTCATAGAAAACCAATGTTCCATGAATCTCACTTGGAGAATACTGGAATATTTTTTCCCTTCAAATGCAATATAAACTCATAAATCAGAGAATCAAACAGAATAAACAGAAAATGTATGCAAATATTAGAGGTTTCATCTGTATAATCTTGTACTTATTCCACCAGCATTTAATGAAAACCAGTATGGAAGACATTGAATACATCAACTCAGAAAGGAAATTAGAGCAGAGTATTACACAAAAATCTATGCTTTCCTTTTGACCATAAAAACATTGTGTCTAAAAATATTAGCATGTGTCATTTCCATAAGAAAGTTGAATGTCACACTTTATCATGTGAAGACAATACTAAAACATTGAAAAGTCTATTTTTTCTATTTTTAATCTATTTTTTTTATTTTTGTTAGGAATTAGAAAGCATATTTCTCAGCTTATATATGGTTATGATCTCTCAGAAGACAACTAGAAATGGTTGAAATATCTAACCTGTTTAGAACATGAGGATAATGTAATTTTGTAATAGGAAATCTAATAATATCAGATTTACAACACAATTTATAGTCCAAATGGTTCCAATCTGGTCAGAAACTGAAACAAAAGTCAATAAACTGTTGTGTTAAATACTTTTTAAAATGAATGAAGACTGCTTTCCAATGTTATAAGATAGAAAAACACAGAAAGGAGAAGATCTGTGTAGCAAAATGTAATCTTGAAACTTGACTTACCAGGAAATGAATTATCTGAATCAATTTGATTCAACACGTCTCCCTCCCTCCCTTTCTTTTTCTTTCTTTCTTTCTTTCTTTCTTTCTTTCTTTCTTTCTTTCTTTCTTTCTCTATTCTGTTCTGTTCTATTCTATTCTATTCTATTCTATTTTTTGGTTCCTACCATTTGTCTAGTCTTATGGTAGGCAGTTGGGGGATATTTTAAAACACAAAAAATAATACATCATTCCACAGCCATCTCATTTAGTTTGAGTAATCAATTTGAAAGGCAGATATCATTTTTTACTTGTCCTGTAAGTGTCCATAGAAAAATCAAAGAACAGAAATACATCTATACAGATGGAATCTTTAAATACAAGAAGTTGAGGAGGGGAAAAATGAATTAGGTCAGAAAACTTCAAAGAGAATCTCAAGAGAAGAAGTTATAAGCAAAACCGTAAGAAATTTTGTTTTGATTTCTTTTGGGTTTTAGTTTACTTGTTTTTAAATGACAAAGTATGCATAGTGTCACTGCTTCGAATGGGGCAGAGGGGAAGCATTTACAAGTAGCTGGAATTAAATTTGGGTAGAAAGTACAGAATCAGTGACAGATAATAAAAAGAAAAAGAGAAATATCTTATGCATTTATTTCAACAAGTATTTCTTAAGTAACTACCATGGGAAAAACATTGTGGTAAGCTTTGAAAGTATATAAAGATTGATAATTTTAATTTCCTGATTTTCACCAAGAAGTGTCAATAAATCAGATACAGAAGAAAGAACACTGAAGGAATCATGTAGCAAAGGTCAAATGACTGAGACAATTACATGCTATTGGAGCTTCAAAATGGGGTAAATTTCTTCTGGTTGAAAGTTAGAAAAAACTATCTACTATGAGTTTTAAAGAATAAAAGATTTTGGTAGGTGGAAAAACAGATGAGGAAGAATAGATATAACTTGATAATCCACTGCATAGAGAGAATGTAGAAGTTTATCTCAAATGACATAATTTTTCTGAAAGCAGTTTGAAACAGTCAGGTGACAACGTAACTGTAAAGATTACACAGTGGTCTGGGTGAACTTAATGTATTTGAGCCTTGGTTCTCCAAATGTAAAATGGGAACAGTCATGAGTCCTCTGCCTTTTTCACATGACTTTTTTTAGAGGCTTAACAAGAAAATGTACAAGGAGGGGGGCCTGGGTAGCTCAATCAGTTAAGCATTCAACTTAAGCTCAGGTTAGGATCTCACAGTTCGTGGGTTTGAGCCCTACATTGGGCTCTGTGCTGACAGCTCAGAGACTGGATCCTGCTTCAGATTCAGTGTCCCCCCCTCTCTCTCTGCCCCTTGCCCACTCGCACTCTGTCTCTCTCTCTCTCTCTCTCTCTCAAAAATACATTAAAAAATAAAAACATTAAAAAAGAAAAAGAAAATGTACAAGGAAATCTTTCCATTTGTCACAACATGACCTTGAGGGCATTATCCTAAGTGAAATAAATCATATAAAGAGAGAAAAATAACATACAATCTCACTTTTATGTAGAATCTAAAATAAATAAATAAATAAAACAAAATAAAAGCAAAAACAAAACAAAATGAACTCCTGGATACAGAAAACAGATCAATGGTTACCAGAGGTAGGGGATAAGAGGGGTGGAAATGAATGAAGGCAGTCAAAAGGCATAAACTTCCAGTCTTCCAGTTATAAAATAAATTAGTCCTAGGAATATAATGTACATCATGGTGACTATAGTTAATAATACTGTATTGTACATTTGAAAATTGCTAAAAGAGTAGATCTTAAAAGTTCTCATCATGACAGGGACATCCAAGATGGCAGCCTAGGAAGATCCTGAACTTAACTTCCTCCCACAGACATAACAAATCTCTAACTATGTATGGATCATTTCCCTCTGAAAAAGGGAAATTCATCTAAAAACTAGATGAATTGCTCTTAACAACAAAGAATAAAAGGGCCTCACTGAGATAGGTAGAAGAGGCAAAGACAAGGTCTTGTAAAAACAAAACAAAACAAAACACCCCTGATGTGATGACACACAATATAAAGGGATCTCAGCACACAGGCCCTTCTGGAGCAGTGAGGAGTTCATACCTCACATTGAGCCATGAATCCTAAGATTAGACTGGAAGGATAAACTACCAGAACATCTGTCTTGGAAAAACAATGAGGACAATGTCCAGGGGTCCCAAAGTACTATATGAGACTGAGATTCCCTGCATAGAGGGTTCACATGTGGTCACACTTGCCCCAAGACCCAGTGGAAAAAAAAAAAAACAGTTTGAAAGCACCCAGATTATATATGAGGGACATGTATTTGCTAATTTGGGGCATCAGCTGGAGGAGTGGGAAATGGCTGAGATGGTCCCCCAAATGGAGGCACTGGCATTCACCACTGTTGCACTCCCCACGTAGCCTGCTAGTGCAAGGGAGGTAAGCTTGGATATAGTACCCTCCAGCCACCTTGTTAGGACCAGCAGGGATAAGTGGTCATAGCACTTGCTAAGATCAGAGAGCACAGGCTGTTGCAACACTCCCCAGTCTCCCTGACTGGGACTAGTGAGAACAAGTGGTCATAGTATTCTTCTACGCCAAACCTAAAGGTGGCACTAGTACACAGACAAGGCTTTCTGTTGCTGCACTGCTGAAGCCTACACATGCATGCAGACAAGATATGTTTCAGCTGTCTTTCTGAAGCCAGCAAACATGCTTCACCCACTACACTTCCCAGTTGCCTTGCTAAAGCCATAGGACACATGCAATCAATACAGGGGATACCCCTTGATTGCCTGGCCTGGATAGCCAAGGGGACTGGTGTTCCAGAGCTCTATAAAAATCAGGACAACCTTTGGCAGGCCATCACCCACAGGATACTACATAGAGAGCAAACTGAAACACAACCACAGTATTCCTGGAAAAAAGGCCTACTTACCTGGCCTGGAGGACAGGCCTGAGGGACAGGCTTCAGGTTTCCCACACACCCAGACACTAAGGAGACACGCCCAGAAAACATAAGTATCCTTGCCCACCACTTTGGCCTCACTACAGTTCACCAGGACTTCCCAGATAGGAGCTTATACACTCACCTGAAGCCTCCAGTTTTGCAACTGTCACCTCTAGATCTTCTGGTATGGAGGCCAACAGGGATTATACTTACAGGCCCACAGGAATGCCTATATTTGCATACTTTAAAAGACACTGCCTTAGTGTCTGGCTTCCAATCAGCTTGCAACTAGGTGCTAAGCAAGATTCCTTCCCTAGGATCACTGACAAGTTTTGGCATACCCTCAACAAAGAAGGCATATCAAGAATACATTAAGCAGGTTAGGCAATCACAAAGGTTTCAGAGACAACCAGGAGCTAGGGCAGGTTGAATGAGAAAAATCATCACCTACATGAAGCCACTTATTGAAGATTGAGAGGTAGCTGTTTTGCCTAATACATAGAAACAAACCCAGAGAACTAAGCAAAATGAGGAAACAGAAATACATGCCACATAAAATAGCAAGACACAATCTCAGAAAAAGACCATCATTTTATAGAGATAAATATTCTAGGGGCGCCTGGGTGGCGCAGTCGGTTAAGCGTCCGACTTCAGCCAGGTCACGATCTCGCGGTCCGTGAGTTTGAGCCCCGCGTCAGGCTCTGGGCTGATGGCTCAGAGCCTGGAGCCTGTTTCCGATTCTGTGTCTCCCTCTCTCTCTGCCCCTCCCCCATTCACGCTCTGTCTCTCTCTGTCCCAAAAATAAATAAACGTTGAAAAAAAAAAATTAAAAAAAAAAAATATTCTACCTGATAAAAATTCCAATAGTCATAAAGATTCTCAAAAACTTGGGAGCAGGGGCGCCTGGGTGGCGCAGTCAGTTAAGCGTCCGATTCAGCCAGGTCACGATCTCGCGGTCCGTGAGTTCGAGCCCCGCGTCAGGCTCTGGGCTGATGGCTCAGAGCCTGGAGACTGTTTCCGATTCTGTGTCTCCCTCTCTCTCTGCCCCTCCCCCATTCATGCTCTGTCTCTCTCTGTCCCAAAAATAAATAAACGTTGAAAAAAAAAATTAAAAAAAACTTGGGAGCAGAATGGACGAGCACAGAAAGAACTTCAACAAAAAGACAGAAACATAAAAAAGAAAAAAAAATTAACAAACAGAAGTCACAGAGCTGAAGAATACAATAACTGACCTGAAAAATACACTAGAGTGGTTTAACAACAGACTGGATGAAGTAGAAGTATGAATCAGAAGCTGGAAGATAAAGCAATGGAATTCACTCAGAACAGCAAAAAGAAAAAAAAAGTATTTTAAAAAATGAAGATTTAAACTTAAGGGACCTCTAGAACAACACCAACTGAAATAATATTCACATTATACAGCCTTGGAAGGATAAAAGAGAAATGAGCAGAAAACTTATTTGAAGAAATAATGGTTTAAAGCTTCCCAAAGTTAGGGGAGGAAATAGACACCCAGGTTCAGGAATCCCAAAGAGTCCCAAATAAAATGAACCCAAAGAGATGAACCACACCAAGACATATTATAATTAAATTGTCAAAAGATGAAGATAAAACGAGAATCTTAAAAGCAACAAGAGAAAAACAAATTGTTATGTACAAGGAAACCCCATAAGGCTACCAGCAGATTTATCAGCAGAAACTTTGGAAGACAGAATTAAGTAACATGACATAGTCAGAGACTGAAAGGAAAAAAACTGCCAACCAAGAATATTCTACTCAGCAAACTTATCATCCAGATTTGACAGAGAGAGAATTTTCCAGATAAGCAAAAGCTAAAGGAGTTCATAATACAAAACCAGTCTTACAGAAATATTAAAGAGATTTCTTTAAGCATTAAATGATATTAATTCATAACAAGAAAACAATGAAAGTAAAAATCTTACTGGGAAAGATAAATATACAGCAAAAGTAGTGGATTAATCACTTATAAAGCTACCAAGACGGTTAACAAACAGAAGTAGCAAAATTAACTTAAAGTACAATAATTAATTAAGAAATACATAAAATAAAAAGATGTAAAAATAAACATCAAAAACATGAAACATGGGTGGGTGAAAAAATTTAGAGTTTTGGAATGTGTTCAAATTTAAGTTACTATCAACTTAAAATAGACTGTTATATATATAACCTATATACATAATGATTTATGTATACAAAATGATATATGTAAATCTCATAGTAACCTCAAAGCAAAAACTTACACAAAAAATACACAAAATAAAAATATAAAGGAACATATACATAACACTAAAGAAAGCCATCAGATCACAAAGGAAGAATAAAAGATAAGAAAGAAATGTAGTGTGGCATGATACATTCAAAGTGATGAATGGGAAAAATCTGTAGCTAAGAATACTCTATCAAGCAAGGCTATCATTCAAAATAGAAGGGGAGATAAAGAGTTTCCCAGACAAATAAAAACTAAAGAAGTTCATGATCACCAAACCAACCCTGAAAAAAAATATTAAAGGGGACTCTTTCAGTGCAAAAAAGAGACCAAAAGTGACAAAGACAAGAAAGGAGCAGAGAAAATCTCCAGAAACAATGACAAAACAAGTAATAAAATGGCAATAAATACATATCTATCAATAATTACTTTGAATGTAAATGGAATAAATGCTCCAATCAAAAGACATAGGATGACAGAATGAATAAAAAAACAAGACCCATCTATACTGCCCACAAGAGATACATCTTAGACCTAAGTTACCTTCAGATTGAAACTGACAGGGTGGAAAAACATTTTACCACACAAGTGGATGTTAAAATAAAGCTAGAGTAGCATACTTATATCAGACAAACTAGACTTTAAAATACACTGTAAAAAGAGACAAAGAAGGACATTATATAATCATAATGGGGACAATCCAACAAGAAGATATAATAATTGTAAATAATTATGCACCCAACATGAAACAGCCAAATCCTTAAAGTAGTTACTAACAAACATAAAGGAAGTAATAGATAGCAATACAATAATAGGAGACTTTAACATGCCACTTACAACAGTGGATAGATCATCCCGAGAGAAAATAAATAAGAAAACAATGGCTTTGAATGACACACTGTACCATATGGACTTAACATATATACATTCATAACATTCCATCCTAAAACAGAATGCACATTCTTTTCAAGTGCACATGGAACATTCTCCAGAATAGATCACATATGAGGTCACAAAACAGGCCTCAAAAATACAAAAATATTGAAATAATTGCCTGCACCTTTTCTGACCACAACACTAAAGCTAGAAGTCAACCACAAGAAAAAAATTTGGAAAGACCACAAATACATGGAGGTTAAACAACATGCTACTAAACAATGAATGGGTCAACCACGAAATTAAAGAATAAATTTAAAAAATACATGGAGGGACGCCTGGGTGGCGCAGTCGGTTAAGCGTCCGACTTCAGCCAGGTCACGATCTCGCGGTCCGTGAGTTCGAGCCCCGCGTCGGGCTCTGGGCTGATGGCTCAGAGCCTGGAGCCTGTTTCCGATTCTGTGTCTCCCTCTCTCTCTGCCCCTCCCCCGTTCATGCTCTGTCTCTCTCTGTCCCAAAAATAAATAAACGTTGAAAAAAAAAATTAAAAAAAAAAAAAATAAATAAAAAATACATGGAAACAAATGAAAATGAAAACACAACAGTCCAGGGCGTTTGGGACGTAGCAAAAGCAGTCCCAAGAGGTAAGTGCATAGCAATACAGGTCCACCTCAAGAAGCAAGAAAAATCTCCAATAAACAACCTAATCTTACACCTAAAGGAGTTAGAAAAAGAATGACAAATGATGACTAAATCCAGCAGAATGAAGGAAATAATAAAGATGAGAGAAGAAATAAATGATATAGAAACTTAAAAAAAAAAAAAAAAGAAAAGAAAAAGAAAGATCGAATCAATGAAACCAGGAGCTGGTTCTTTGAAAAAATTTAAAGAATTGACAGACCTCTAGTCAAACTTATCAAAAAGAAAAGAAAAAGGACCCAAATAAATAAAATTACAAATAAGAGAGGAGAAATAACAACCAACACCACAGAAATACAAACAATTATAAGAGAATATTATGAAAAACTATATGTCAACAAATTGGACAACCTAAAAGAAATGGATAAATTCCTAGAAACACATGAACTACTGAAACTGAAACAGGAGGAAATAGAAAACTTGAAGAGACCTATAAATATCAAAGAAATTGAATCAGTAATCAAAAATTCCCAACAAACAAAAGTTCAGGGCCAGATGGCTTCACAGGCAAATTCTACCAAACATTTAGAGAAGACTTAATACCTATTCTTCTAAAACTATTTCAAAACACAGAAAAGGAAGGATTCTTCTGAAACTATTCCAAAAAAAAAATGGAAAAGGAAGGAAAACCTCCAAACTCATTCTATGAGGCCAGCATTACCCTGATACCTAAACTAGATAAAGACTCCCCTAACAAAGATAACTACAAGCCAATATTCCTGATAAACATGGACACAAAATTTCTCAATAAAATACAAGCAAAATGAATCTAACAATACATTAAAAAATTGATTCGTCATGATCAAGTGAGATTTATTCTTGAGTTGCAAGGATGGTTCAATATTCATACATCAATCAATGTGATAAACCACATTAATATAAGAAAGGATAAGAACCATATGATCATTTCAATAGATGCAGAAAAACATTTGACAAAGTACAACATTCATTCATGATAAAAACCCTCAACAAAGTAGGGTTACAGGCAACATACCTCAACATAGTAAAAGCCATATATGATGGGGCACCTGGGTGGCTCAGTCGGTTGAGCGTCCGACTTCGGCTCAGGTCATGATCTCATGGTTCCTGGGTTCGGGCCTCATGTCGGGCTGTGTGCCAACAGCTCAGAGCCTGGAGCCTGCTTCGGATTCTGTGTCTCCCTCTCTCTCTGCCACTCCCCTGCTCACACTCTGTCTCTCTCTCAAAAATAAATAAAGATTAAAAAAATTTTTTTAAAGCCATCTATGAAAAACCTACAGCTAATGTCATCCTAAATGGGGAAAAAATGAGAGATTTTCCTCTACAGTCAGGAACAAGACAGGAGTGTCCACTCTCACCACTGTTATTTAACATAATTCTGGAAGCCCTAGCCACAGCAATCAGGAAACAAAAGAAAGAAAAAGCATCGAAATCAGCAAGGAAGAAGTAAAACTTTCGTTATTTGCAGATGACATATTATATATAGAAAACCTGAAAGAGGGGTGCCTGGCTGGCTCAGTTGGTTAAGTGTCCAACTCTTTAGTTCAGCTCAGGTTATGATCTCATGGTTCATGAGTTCAAACCCCTCATAGGGGTCCACACTGTCAGTGCAGAGCCTACTTAGGACTCTCCCTCTCTCTCTGTCTGCCCTTTTCCCCACCCAAATAAATAAATAAACTTTAAAAAAACCCAGAAAACCTGAAAGATTCAACCAAAAATCTGTAATAACTGATAAATAAATTCAGTAAAGTCACAGGATACAAAATCAAAATACAGAAATCTACTCATTTATATACACCAATAATGAAGCAACAGAGAGGAATAAATCCCATTTAAAACTGCACCAAAAACAATAAGATATCTAGAAATAAGCCTAACCAAAGAAGTGAAAGACCTGTACTATGGAAACTACAAAACACTGATGAAAGAAATTGAAGATAACACAGAAATGGAAAAATATTCCATGCTTATGAATTGGAAGAACAAACACTGTTAAAATATCTATACTACCCAAAGCAATCTACACATTTAATGCAGTCCCTATCAAAATACCACCAGCATGTTTCACAGAGCTAGAACAATCTTAAAATTTGTATGGAACCATGAAAGACTCTGACTAGCCAAAGCAACCTTGAAAAAGAAAAGTAAAGCTGGAGGCATCACAATTCTGGACTTCCAAGTTATATTACAAGGCTATTGTGCTCAAGACAGTATGATACTGGCACAAAAATAGACACATACATTAAGGGAACAGAATAGGAAACCCAGAAATGGACCCACAACAATATGGCCAACTAATCTTCAGCAAAGCAGGAAAAAATATACAATGGGAAAAAGTCTCTTCAACAAATAATGTTGGGAAAACTGGACACCTATATGTAAAAGAATAAAACTGAACCACTTTCTTACACCATACACAAAAATAAATTCAAAATGGTTGAAGGACCTAAATGTGAGAAAGGAAATCATACAATCCTAGAGGAGAACACAGGCAGTAACCTCTTTGACATTGGCCATAGCAACTTCTTACTAAATATGTCTCCTGAGGTAAGGGAATCAAAAGCAAAAGTAAGCTATTGGGACTTCATCAAAATAACAAGTTTCTGCTCAGTTAAGGAAACAATCAACAAAGCTAAAAGGTAACCTATGGAATGGGAGAAGATATTTGCAAATGACATATCTGATTAGAACCCAAAATATATAAAGAACTTATACAACTCAACACCCAAAACCCGAATAAAAATCATTCCAATTAAAAATGGAGTATGAATTCAGTCCAATTAAAAAATGGGCATAGGGGCACTTGAGTGGCTCAGTTGGTAAAGCATCCAACTTCGGCTCGGGTCATGACCTCACAGTGCATGTGTTCGAGCCCCGCGGTGGGCTCTGTGCTGACAGCTCAGAGCCTGGAGCCTGTTTCAGATACTGTGTCTCCCTCTCTCTCTGTGCCTTCCCTGCTCATGCAATCAGTCTCTCTCAAAAATAAACAAACATTTTAATGTGAATAGAACATGAACAGACATTTTTCCAAAGAAGATATACAGATGACCAATGGACACGTGAAAAGATGCTCAACATTACTGATCATCAAAAAAATGCAAATCAAAATTAAAATGAGATATCACCTCACACCTGTCAGAATGACTAAAATCAACAATACAAGAAACAACAGGAGTTGTCAAGGATACAGAGAAAGAGGAACTCTCTTACACTGTTGGTGGGAATGCAAACTGGTGCAGCCACTCTGGAATATAGTATGGAGATTCCTCAAAAAGTTAAAAATAGAACCTCTTTACGATCCACCAATTGCAGTACTAGGAATTTACCCAAAGAATACAAAAATACTAATTCAAAGTTATATGTGTGCCCTGATGTTTATAGCAGTATTATCTACAATAGACAGATTATGGAAACAGCCCAAGTGTTCATGACCAATGAATGGATAAAGAAGAGGTGCAAATAAAAATGAAAAGAAAGCTAGTGTAGCTATACTCATATCAAACAAAATAGACTTTAATACAAAGAATGTAATAAAAGACAAAGACAGGCACTACACAATGACATAGGGATCAATCCAGCAAGAAGATATAACATTTATAAATATATATGCACGCAATATAGAATCATCAAAATATGAAAAACAAATAGTAACAGACTTGAAGGGAGAAATTAACAGCAATGGAATAATAGTAGGGGATTTTAACACCCCACTTACATCAATGAATAGATCATCCAGATAGAAAATCAGTAAGGGAATATTGGCCTTAAGTGACACATTAGATCAGATGGACTTAACATATGCAGAACACTCCATCCAAAAGTAGAGAGTACACATTCTTCTCAAGTGGACGCAGAATATTCTGCAGGACAGATCACATGTTAGGTCACTAAAAAAATAGACTCAATAAGTTCAAGAATACTGAAATCATATCAAGTATTTTTTCTGACTAAAATGCTACAAAACTAAAAATCAATTATGAGAAGAAAACTGGGAAAAACTACAAATACATGGTTTACTGAGGCAAATAATGATTTATAAAAGAAATCAAAGGTAAGTTAAAAAAAAACTAGAGACAAATGAGAACAGAAATACAAAATATCAAAATCTATGGGATGCAGGGGTTCTAAGAGCGAAGTGCATAGCAATACAGGCCTACCTCAAAAAAAAAAAAAAGAGATATCTTAAATAAACCATTTAAATTTACATATAAAGGAATTACAAAAAGAATAAAAGAAGCCCAAAGTTAGTAGAAAAAGTAAGAATAATACTAAAGATCAAAGTGGAAATAAATAAAATAAAGACTAAAAAAGAAAAATAGAAAAGATCAATAATACTAAGAGCTGATTCTTTGAAAGTATAAGCAAAACTGACAAACCTTTACCTAGACTCAACAAGAAAAAAAGAGAGCTCATATAAAGTCAAAAATGAAAAAGAATTTGCAATTTGCAACTGATACCACAGAAAAAGGTCATTAAGAGACTATTATAAACAATTATATGCCAACAAATTGAACAAACTAGAAGAAATGGATAAATTCATAGAAATATACAATCTTCCAAGACTGAATAATGAGGAAACAGAAAATGTGAATAGACTGATTATTAGTAAGGAGATTGAATTAGTATTCAAAAACCTCCCAACAAACAAAAGTCACAGACCAGAAGGCTTTACTGGTGAATTCTACTGAACATTTAAAGAAGATTTAATACCTATCCCTCTCAAATTCTTTCAAAAAATTGATGAGGAAGGAGAGTTTCCAAACACATTTCACAAGGCCAGCATTACACTAATACTGAAACCAGACAAGGACATTACAAAAACAGCAAATTACAGGTCAATACCCTTGATGAACATAGATGCAAGAATCATCAACAAAAGTTTAGCAAACCAAATTCAATGACACATTCAAAGTATCATATGCCATGATCAATTGAGATTTATTCCAGGGATGCAAGAATGGTTCAAAATTCACAAATCAGTTAATGTGATACACCACATTAACAAAATTAAAGATAAAAATCATATGATTATCTCAATAAATGCAGAAAAAGCATTTTAAAAAAATTTGACATTTAGGACAAAAATTCTCAACAAAGTGGGTATGTAATTCAATATCATAAAGGCCATTTATGACAAACCCACAACTAATATAATACTCAATGATCAAAAGCACGAAAGCTTTTCCTGTAAGACCAGGAACAAGACAAAAATGCCCACTATTCCTACTTTTATTCAACATAGTATCAAAAGTCCTCACCATGGAAATTAGGCAAGAAAAACAAATAAAAAGCATAGAAATCAAAAAGGAAGATTTTCACTATTTGCAGATGACAATATTATACATAGAAATCTCTAAAGACTCCACCAAACAAACAAAACAAGAACAATAAAAAAACAATTAGAACTAATACAAAAATTCAGTAGTTATGGAATACAAAATTGATATACAGAAACCTGTTAGTTTCTATACACTGATGCTGAACTATCAGAAAGAGAAATCAAGGAAGCAATCTAATTTAGAATTGCATCAGAAAGAGCAAAATACCTCCAAATAAATTTAACCAGGAAGATGAAAGACCTGGACACTGAAAACTGTAAGACACTAGGGGCACCTGAGTGGCTCAGTCCATTAAGCACCTGACTTGATTTTGTTTCAGGTCATGATCTCAGGATCATGAGATAGAGCCCAGCACCAGTCTCCATACTAAGCATGGAGCCTGCTTAAGATTCTTGCTCCCCCTCTCCCTGCCACTCCCTACTCATTCTCTCTCTCCCTCTCTCTCCTCCCTTTCTCTCTCTAAAAAAAAAAAAATTAAGACAGTAATAAGATAAATTGAAAAAGACACAAATAAGTAGAAAGATATTCCATGCATATGGATTGAAAGAATTAATATTGTTTAAATGTCCATTCTACCCAAAACAATCTACAGATTCAGTGCAATACCTATCAAAATTCCAATGGCATTTTTCACAAAACTAGAACAAATAATCCTAAAATTTGTATGGAACCACAAAAGACTCTGAGTAGACAAAACAATCTTGAGAAAGAACAACAAAGGTGGAGGTATCATCCTCCCTGATTTCAAACTCTACTACAAACCTATATTAATCATACAGTATGGTGTTGGCATAAACACAAATACATTGATCAACAGAACAAAATAAAGAGCCCAGAAAAAAAAAAACACCAATAAACAGTCAATTAACTTATGACAAAGGAGGCAAGAACATACAATGAGGTGAGGAGAGCTTCTTCAATAAATGGAGTTGGGAAAACTGGACAGCTAACTACATGCAAAAGAATGAAACCGGACCACTATCTTACACCATATACAAAAATCAACTCAAAATGGATAAAAGACTTGATCATAAGACTTAAATCATAAATTTCCTAGAAGAAAACATAGGTAGTAATCTCCTTAACATTGGTCTTAGCAATTTTTTTTGGATCAAACTCCAAAGGCAAGGGCAACAAAAGGAAAAACAAACAAATGGGACTACATCAAACTACAAAGCTGCTTCTGCACAGCAAAGGAAACCACCAACAAAATGAAAAAGCAACATACTGAAAACAGAAGTTATTTGCAAATCATATATTCAATAAGGGGCTACTATCTAAAATGTATACAACTCAGTAACAAAAATAATAATAATAATAATAATAATAATCTGATTTAAAAATGGACAGAGGACTTAAACAGACTTTTCTAAAGAAGACACACAGATGGCCAACAGACATGTGAAAAGGTGCTCAACACAACTAATCATCACAGAAATACAAATAAAATCCACAATGAGATATTACCTTACACCTGTCAGAATGGCTATTATCCAAAAGATAAGAAATAACAAGTATTGGTGGGATGTGGACAAAAGAGAAAGCTCATGCACTGCTGGTGGGAATGCAAATTGGTGCAGCCACTTTGGAAAACAGTGTCTCAAAAAATTAAAAAATAGAGTTACCATATGATCTAGCAATTCCACTTCTGGGTATCTATCTGAGAAAAAAACAAAACAAAAAAAAACCCACTAACTCAAAAAGATCTATGTATCCCGATGTTCACTGCAGCATTATTTATAATAGCTAAGACAAGGAAATCTAAGTGTCCATTGATGGATGAACAGATAAAGATGTGATATATGTATATACACAATGGAATGATTTCAGTCATAGAAAAGAATGGAATCTTACATTTGCAACAATATGGATGGACTTTGAAGATACTAAGTTAAGTGAAATAAGCCAAACAGAGAAAGACACATACTGCATAATTTCACTTATATGCGGAATCTAAAAAACAAAACAAACAAACGAAACAAAATTAACCCCAGACACACTGATAAAGAGAACAGAGTGGGAGTTGTCACAAGGGAGGGTGGTTGGGGGGAGAGGCAGCAAAATGGGTGAGGGTTAAGTACAAACTTGTGGTTATAAAATAAGTCATGAGGATGTAATGTACAGCATGGGGGATATAATCAATAACACTGTATTAACATTGGAGGATGAGAGATGGTAACTAGACTTATGGTGGTGACCATTTCACAATGTATACGAATGTCACATCACTATGTTGTACACCTGAAACTAATATAGCTTTGTATGCCAAATATATCTCAATAAGTGGGGGAAAAAAAAAGTTCCCATCATGAGGAAAAAATGTAACTATGTGGTGATGAATGTTAACTAAATTTATTGTAGTGATCATCCGGGAACATACACAATTATCAAATCATCATGTTGTGTTCCTGAAACTAATATAATGCTATATATCAACCATATCTCATATTAAAAAAAAGAAAAGAAAATATATCAACATATTTTTTACCATACATATTTCTCTTTTAAACAGCTTTATGAGCTATAACTAGTATGTAAAAAGACAACGTGATTAATATAAACAATTTGATGACTTTGGACAAATATGCCCACAAACCATCACCACAGTGAAGATAATAAACATATCCATCACCTCCTAAAGTTTTCCCATGCTCCTTTTTTTGTTTTATTTTGTTTTGGTTTGGTTTGGATTTTATTTTGTTTTGTGGTAAGAACAGTTAATGTAAAATCTGCCCTCAACAATTTTTTAAAGTGTGAAGTTAAGTATTGCTATGTATAGGCACAATGCTGGACAGCAGATCTCTAGAACTTAGTCATTTCACAAAATCAAAACTTTACATACATGCAACTTCCCATTTCCCCTGCACCCCACCCCCAGTCCCAGGCACCCACTATGCTACTCTCCATTTCTCTAAGTCTGATTATTTTAGATATTTCATAGGAGTGAAATCATGCAATATTTTTTTCCCACCAACATGTTTTTAAAATTACAAATCACTTTTGGGGCGCCTGGGTGGCGCAGTCGGTTAAGCGTCCGACTTCAGCCAGGTCACGATCTCGCGGTCCGTGAGTTCGAGCCCCGCGTCAGGCTCTGGGCTGATGGCTCGGAGCCTGGAGCCTGTTTCCGATTCTGTGTCTCCCTCTCTCTCTGCCCCTCCCCCGTTCATGCTCTGTCTCTCTCTGTCCCAAAAAAATAAATAAAAAACGTTGAAAAAAAAAATTAAAAAAAAAAATTACAAATCACTTTAAAATTGAAGTTTATGATTCCTAAACCAAAAGTCCGTCAACTTTAAATGAAGTTATAATAATAGTAGAGATATCATTTCCAAGGAAAATCCATAAGGCCAAAGCAAAAATCTTCTGACTGAAGATTTAAATATGAAAACCCCCCAAAAAAGTAAGCTTAATGGAGCAAAAATGAAGTAAAATCTGTCTACCCAGGAGCCCACTCACAATACAGGTTTCTGCCATAGCCTCAAAGAGATTCTAATGTGTTTTGACATATTTATCTGTGGGAGACTCTGTCACTGCATTAGCATTCTTCAAATTATTTTTACATTTAAATTGATTTCAATTACATGGACGTTTCAAAACATTAATATTCATTTGAGATATTTTTGATATCTTCTCGGTGTACTAAACTTTTTTAGGAACTGGTTCATAATTAACCCACACTACAGTGTAACTACTGAAGAACAATCCTATGAAACACTGATTAGTATATGAGCCTTTTTGCATATGCTCAAAGTGCCTAAATTATAAACACTCCATTGACAAAGAGTTCACACATACAAACTGTTTCATCAAGATTTCACTTTCAGATTTCTCTCTCTCCCGTTGTTTGAGAATAAGTAACTTGGATGGCAGAAAAGCTCAAGTGATGAACACATCCATTGAGTCATTATGAGAGAAAGAGAGGGATTTGATTGGTCCTTTGAGAGAGTTAGAGGAAGGGTATAGAGTCTGAAGGGGAAAAAAAGACAATAAACTGAGCCCTTCTTGTGGATCCTAAAAGACGCAGTGTGAATGGAATGGATGTCCTATGGAAACTTACAGAAAAACTAAACTGATTTGTGCAAATAGAGGCAGTGTGGACGCTTTCAGGAGCCATAGGCAGAGGGAACCACGGACATTTAACACAGAGAAATGAACAGAATTTATGGTTTGGAGTGATGGAATTACTAATTGTTTGAAACAATGCCATCTAAATCTCACTGGGCAGAGAAACCCACATGTTATTTGGGATACATGAGAATTAAATGAAATAATATATAAAATACTTGGCACTTAGAAGGCATTTAAGAAGCAGTAGTCACAACTATTAAGTTATCTTATGTAGGCTTTGCAATTTATCTAAACTTGAGTTGAACAAAAGATTTGGGGCTGTATTCCCCAAGACTATTAGTCTGGAAAGCAAGATTAGGCAACACTGCCCCCTCGTGGTTTACTTTGTCCTCTAGAAAGCTCATCATCATTAGCAGACATGGAAATGAATGTAAGGCTGAATTCCTGCATTTGGTGGAGGTCCAGTGATCCAAGGGAAAGACGGTGTACTTATGTTCCAATGGAATAAGATATTGTATGAAAGCCTGGAAGTTTCCCTAAAATTGTATTAGACTACATAGAACTCTTTAAACTAGAGAAAAATCCACTGAGTTAAGAATGGTCCAGGGGCGCCTGGGTGGCGCAGTCGGTTAAGCGTCCGACTTCAGCCAGGTCATGATCTCGCGGTCCGTGTGTTCGAGCCCCGCGTCGGGCTCTGGGCTGATGGCTCAGAGCCTGGAGCCTGTTTCCGATTCTGTGTCTCCCTCTCTCTCTGCCCCTCCCCCGTTCATGCTCTGTCTCTCTCTGTCCCAAAAATAAATAAACGTTGAAAAAAAAAATTTTTTTAAAAATAAAAAAAATAAAAAAAAAAAAAAAAAAAAAGAATGGTCCAGATGGGGCAGTAGGTAGAGATTGCAGAAGAACCAGTAATACCACATAAAGGTGGAAGCAGCCTTAATCATCCCTTACCTGACCTGCCAAAAGTTCTGTCCTCTGAAAATATAAAGGTGCAATATTAGAGGAAGTCAGCATTACCTAGGATGTAACAGCGTTAGAGTTGAAAATAGCAAGTTAAGGTGATTTCCCTGCCAGTGGAAAAGAAGATTAATAAGTCAGTGGGGTAAAGGAGGTGGACAGCAGCACAAACAGGTTCTGTGAATGGCATGGAGGTCAGCACATCAGAGGATCTCAGCACAAGCACAGGCAGAGGTTAAAGCTGGTCCAGCTGGTCCAGCAAAAATAGGAGTAGACAGATTGCTGTTGTGCAGGCAGCACTTTACAGAATTGCCCTCATTCATTGCGAGCCAGGGATCCTAGAGACAATTCATTAAGACTTTGTCATGGAACACATTCACTGGCCAGGTTACCATTTATATCCATTTCATAGATATGGATACTAAGATTCAAATTCACACAAGCACAAAGATGGGGAGGTGGATATATGTGATATTAATTTATCTTTTATTTATACCAACCTGCCTCCTTTTAAAAAAATCTCGGGTACCTAGAGACATGTGTTTTTCTGTTCCTTTCAATTTTAAAATTTTCTTATTTTACATTACACTCAATTACATACACTCCTTCAAATCATTTTCTGCAGTAGGCAGGGTATAAATATTACATCAACAAAATAACATATTTCTATAGGAAAATACGTTACAAGTTCTGAACAACAACTGACCTACATACTTCAAACTTCATACTATTTCATACTTGATACTTACATACCTACATACTCCATATTTGATTTTGGTCAATCAGAGGATCCTTTAACAATCTACCAACATGTCCGATGAAAATAATTGTAAATAAATACTATTCTGTATACTTTACTTTGAAAAGACTATTCTGAAAAGTTCTATTATCTTTCCTTGGTAGATATCTTCCAAAACATAGTGAATTTTAAAATTTTAAAATTTATATATATATATATACACATATATATAATATATACATACATATATATTATGTATGTATATATTATATATATGTGTATATATATATATTATTTACTTATTTTTAATGTTTATTTTTGAGACAGAGAGAGACAGAGCATGAGAGGGGGAGGGGCAGAGAGAGAGGGAGACAGAATCCCAAGCAGGTTCCAGGCTCTGAGCTGTCAGCACAGAGCCCGACGCGGGGCTCGAACTCATGGACCACGAGATCATGACCTGAGCCGAAGCCGGATGCTTAACCCACGGAGCCACGCAGACGCCCCTAAAATTTGTATATATTTTAAAGACACCTGATGTGACAAGGTTATACTCCTAGAATTACATATTCTTGCAGAGATTTTTGGCCTAAACTTCCAGTGAGACAGACATAAGTAGAATTGAAAATAATGCTTCAGTCACTAAGATATTTATTAGCATGTTAAATGTAAAAGATAATCTTCCCATAACAAATTTAAAAAGTCCAATAATTAAGTTCCTTTATTATAAAGCAGGGTAAAAGAGGGCAACAAATGTTTTCTAGTTCTTCCATAGGACGACAGCATGGACAACAACAGATTTAAATTAAATTAGATAGGCTGGGATCCACTGAATTATAGCTCTGGTTGCTTATCATTTATACAGTGCCTACCAGTGTGAGTTTGATTTCTGGATCAAATGTAAACGTTTTCATTTAATTATTTACTAACCGAAGTTAATTTTTTCTGTATCTGTTCCCCTTTGGAAAATAAAGGCAGTCCTCACACAATTTACATTTGACTCTTGAATTATCCTCACACTTCTGTGTGGAGCAACGTGCCCGGTTCAGTGAAGCTTAAT
The DNA here is from genome assembly GCF_007474595.2 of Lynx canadensis. Classification (NCBI taxonomy): domain Eukaryota; kingdom Metazoa; phylum Chordata; class Mammalia; order Carnivora; family Felidae; genus Lynx; species Lynx canadensis. The sequence continues at coordinate 116,289,827 of NC_044311.2, forward strand.
TTCCAGCCCACACAGCACACCCCACCAAAGGAGCTTTTCGTTTGATAGTTACCATGTTCCTCTCAGTGTAGGCAAGAGGCACTCAAAGCTCTGAAGAAAAACGTGAAACACGGGTACAGTGAAGATGGGTACAAGAGCAGTCCTAATCCTGTCACTCTAGTATTTCAAGCAGAAAGAGAATTAATACAAGGAGTTAGGTGCTTACCGAACTGTCAGAATCACCAGAGGAATAGAGAGGTCAGGAAATTCAGCCAGTAGCATTCAGGGTCTACCATTACCTCTCAGAGATTTGAAAGTTTATAGTACCCACTGGAAAATGCTGCCAGTAGTCAGACTTTCCTCTAGCACTGAGGTCAGTCACAGGATACTTCTAGAGGCCCCTGACCTCACATCAGCTGAAGCCCACATATCTTACCATGACTGCCAACAGGAGTAATAATGGCTTTTTGGTTCTCTCTCTCACACCTTCCAAATCTCACAAAAATGCTGCTAATTAGAAAAATCCGTGCTTTCCCTGTCAGGGGCTGGAAGTTCTCAGGCAGTGTGCAGACTTACAATCACTAGCATGGTGTTGGCAGAAAAAGACTCTAGGGTCCTATAAGAAGCACTTATTGTCAGGGAAAAGGAATCTGAATTGGTGACCCGGGCTTATTCAGTGAGGCTTGGTTCTGGCACAACATGTAGCTGAGGTTGGATGTTCATTCTAGTCGATTGGGGCCACACTCTGGAAACTATAGCTGAGCATATGAGTACAAACCAAAAAGATTCAACTTTAAGAGAAAATATGGACCTCCCTTGGCTGAAGGAGTGAGGTTAACCTCCATCAGAGGACCCTTGCAAGGAACTGGACCAGCAAAGCATAAGAGCAGCGGTGAGCTCTGCCAAACCAATTTACAAGAGCAACACCATACAGCAGCTACAGAAACAACGGTAGCAGAAAAATGAGTCCCGCTACTGAATCAGTCAATTTCCAATTCTCCTGGTGGGGGGCAAGTGAAAGGAAGATCTGCCTCTATGAGTAATCTTCTGGAGTCACTGAACAATTTAGGAGAGAGGGAAAGAAAGATTCTAGATGTCCTGCCATTTTGGAAATTATGAAATTGAGTTGGCTTTAATTTAAAGTTTTTTTTTTTTTTTAAGTTTCCAGATAAAGATGGTAAATTAATGCACTTACAGACCTCTTCTGTCTTCCAAAAGCCCAATAAGCTGTATTTATATATATATGAAGGCATAAAGTTGCATGGACAAAGAGCATTTGGAAAGGAGACAAAAACCACAGAGTTTTGGAAGCTAGAATGCAGCTGGATGAGTGGCAAATTACTTGGCAAATCTGAGAAAACTGAATTCTAAGCCAGCAATAGGAAAAGCTGAGAAACAACCCAATATATGCGACAGAATCCCCCAAAGACCCAAGATTTAGCAGACCAAGTACCTCTGGAAGACCTGGGAGTAAAAGTGATGATAAAAACTGCAGGATTGTTTCAAAGTCATTTCTGAGAAACAAAGAGACCTCTTGGACCCTCACCAACTTTGTGAAGCTGGACAGCCAACCCTCTCTCTTTCTGGCAAACTTGAAGTTACTCTGCAGAGAGAGTATAACTGAGGTTGTCTCTACTAAAGGGCGACTAGGCAGAGCTACAAGCAGAGGTACCATAATAAAAATGGGGGAATTAAATGAAAGTTTCCATACTCAACTCCATGTTGAGACTTCAGCATTCTCCTTACCCACCGTCTCCCCCTGAACCCACTTCTCAGAATGCCAGCTGTGGAGACTATACCCTCCAGGCAGGAGGTCAGAAGCACCTTTCCTGGGCAATCGTGCAAGCCCAAAAGAAAGCCTTAAAAATACTCTCAAAAGGAGTTCCCAAAGAAACATTCTAGTCAAATTATTCTACTCTGAAGCCTATAGTCCCTGTGCCCCACACATGCACATCGCTTCCAAAGTGGATTTTTTCATTCTTCTGTATGTTGCTGTCCGGTTCTCCCAGCACCGTTTGTTAAAGAGACTGTCTTTTTTCCACTGGATATTCTTTCCTGCTTTGTCAAGGATTAGTTGGTCATAATTTTGTGGGTCCAACTCTGGAGTCTCTATTCTATTCCATTGTTCTATGTGTCTGTTTTTGTTCCAATACCATGATGTCTTGATGATTACAGCTTTGTAGTAGAAGCTAAAGTCTGGGATTGTGATGCCTCCTGCTTTGGTCTTCTTCTTCAATATCACTTTAGCTATTCAGGGTCTTTTGTGGTTCCATACAAATTTTAGGATTGCTTGTTCCAGTTTCAAGAAGAATGCTGGTGCAATTTTGATTGGGATTGCATTGAATGTGTAGATTGCTTTGGGTAATATTGACACTTTAACAATATTTATTCTTCCAATCCATGAGCAGGGAATGTTTTTCCATTTCTTAGTATCTTCTTCAATTTCCTTCATAAGCTTTCTATAGTTTTCAGCATACAGATCTTTTACATCTTTGGTTAGGTTTATTCCTAGGTATTTTATGATTCTTGGTGCAATTGTGAATGGGATCAGTGAGAAAGAATGAAATACGGTCTTTTGTAACAACGTGGATGGAACTGAAGAGTGTTATGCTAAGTGAAATAAGTCATACAGAGAAAGACAGATACCATATGTTTTCACTCTTATGTGGATCCTGAGAAACTTAACAGAAGACCATGGGGGAGGGGAAGGGGGAAAAAAAGTTAGAGATGGAGGGAGGCAAACCATAAGAGACTCTTAAAAACTGAGAATAAACTGAGGGTTGATGAGGGGTGGGAGGGAGGGGAACGTGGGTGATGGGTATTGAGGAGGGCATCTTTTGGGATGAGCACTGGGTGTTGTATGGAAACCAATTTGACAATAAATTTCATATTTTAAAAAAAGTGGGTTTTTTGTTGCCCTCTTCTTAAATATGAATGGCCAATAAAGATATTTGAGGCAAGAATCTAAATGACAGAAAGTGGCCAAACTAGACACCCATAAATGCAACCTGAGGGAAAAAAAGACTTTACTGGAAGCTGAAAAATGAAATTAAAAATAGAATTGATTTTCTCAGAGGAAAAAAAAGAAGTTATCACATCAGCCAATCGAAAAAGGAATGATATATTAATTAAGGTAATACTAACTGTTATAATGGAGACATTGTGGCATCTCAAAATAGCTTAACATCATAGGCATTTATTCTTACCCATATAAAGTCCAGCTAGTAATGGGATGGGGGGAAGGGCTCTGTTCCACATAGTTACTCCCACTCCCTGGCTCCCTCCCCATTTGTGACTTCTCCATCCCTTCGGTCATTAGAGTTCTATCTATTCATGTGACAAATGATGAAAGAAATGGCACAGGAAACATACTTCCTAACTCTGTGTCTTAAAAGAACATATGCTATTTTTGTTCAATTTCCAATAGCATGATACAAAGGGAGATCAGAAATGTGGTCCCTGACTGAGCAGTCACTTTCCATCAGCAATTTTATTTTAAGGAAAGAATACAAATCTATATTGGATAGCTGACTGTTTGTGCCATGCTATTGGGGAAAAAAATAGAAGATAGAAACCATTCAGAACACACAAAAAAAAAAAAATAGCTCTCAGAAAATAAAAGTGTAACAGCAGTCATTAAATATACAATGTAAGAGTTGTAAGATAAAACTGAGAAAACATGGCAGAAAGTGTAGCAAAAGGGCAAAAAGATGAAAAATAGGACAGAAACATTTTTAAAAAATTAGAAGTCAATCCATAAAATCTAACATGAAAAGGTATTCCAGAAAGAAAAATACAGGGAAAAATAACAATCAACTAAACAATTCAGGACAAATTCACAGAACTGAAAAAAAGAATCAACAGATTGAAAAATTTCACCAAAGGTCTGACATGGTAGATAAAATAGACTTAGACGAAGATACATTACATGATGTTTCCAATCTCCAGGGACAACAAAAAGATTTTAAAAGTTTTAGGAGCAAAAAAATCCTAGTTCATACAATGATAAAAAATGAGAGTGGCATTGGACTTCGTAATACTAAAATGGAAGCTAGAGGAGAGGGGAGCACTGCAATCAGAATTGGAGCATTCAACCTAGAATTCCACACCCAGCCAAACTAGCAATTGAGAGTGATGATATAATAATAAAGACAGTTTCAAACACGCAAGGCCTCAAATAATTTATCCATCATGCAACCTTTTTCCAGGACACTACCAGAAATTGTGTTCCACCAAAACACGGAAGGAACTAAGAAAAGAAATAACAGAGAGCTGGGAGAATAGGACCCAACCTGAAAGAAAAATAAAGAAAATCCTCAGGATGATGGAGAACAGAGATTTCACAACAGTTACTGCATTGGGCATAGATTTCAACCGATCTATATAGGATCAGAGAGAGGTGTTATTAAAAGGATGAAATTCACAGCACACCCGCAATATCTACATTACAGTGAGAGGATATTTCAGTAGTGGCAGGAAAAGTTGAGAGAGGGAGAGAGAGAGACTCTCTCTCTCTCTCTCTCTCTCTCTCTCTCTCCCTCGAGAGAGAGAGGAGTAGCAGTAGTAGCAGTAACAGCAACAGTACTCATAGCAGTATTACAAAAGATATTAATTTAACTGAAGCCTGACTGAAGGAAAAGAATAAATTAAAGAATATAAGAGCATGTCTGAAATACTAGTAATATATAATTGAGTAGTCAGGTGAAATGATAGATTTTGTAAAATGTGTGGTTCTGCCTTAAAACACATAGGTTGATTATTTTAATTTTTCACGTTCCATGTTGTTGCACTCTTCAGGAACACATCTATGAAAGCAGAAGATGGCCTACGTTGCCAGTGTGGAGACAGACACATATTTCCTGTCCGAATGTGGTCTAGGTGTTACCTTCTCGTAATCGTTGCCTTTAATAGGCACCATTAATTGAAATCATTTGGTAGATGCTCTAAAAGTACTGGCAACAATTTCAAACTTTTATTAAAATTTTGATCTTCTAAAGTTTAAAGTATGTCCTTTGAGGCAAGGTATTGGCAGTTCTCTGTGAATGTTCTGCAAAATGAGATTAATCTTTAATAATTAAGAATAGGAAAGGCAACTTGGAACGCTGCAAAAGTAGGAGACTTACCTATCCATCTGGTGCAATTTGTGCCAGCCATGGCAATTAGTACAGATTTAATACTTACCAGAAAATTTCTATAAGTAAAAATAAATAAGTAAATAAGCCATATTACCCTGACCTAGCTTACTCAATTTTATAAATCAGCTTTAATATTCATACCATAGCAGCACTTATATGAGAGGAAAATATAACCCCTATCTTATGTAAGCCAGGTTTTTTTATTCTTATATATGCATCTTTGCTCAATCTCTAACTGTTAAAGACACCAAAATACACTCCCACCCACCTCCACAGCAAAAATTGCAAGTTTGGATCGGATAACAGCCTGAGGCACTGGTTAACAGGAAAGGTTTAGCAGGGTTTCCCAAAGGGCATCTTGTGAATCACATGCCTAAGAACTGTCTGAAGCATTTGTTAAAAATGAAAATTCCTGGGCCCTGCCACAAAACAACAGATTCAAAATCTGTATGGTAGATCTGAAATCTCATTTTTATTTTATTTATTTATTTATTTAGCAATATGCCCTGTGATTCTCACGCAGCTGAAATTTAGAGATGCACTGCTTTAGGATGTGGGATACAAAGGTCAAATCACTACAGAAGTCAGTGTCACATACTTCAAGCAAAGGCAAGGGACTCATGCTCAGACACGAAGCAGGATAAGTATCCTTTGGAAGCCACAGAGTCACTAAAATTGGAGAACAAGGAAGCAAGCTTTGAAAATACAGTTTGCAGGGGCTAAGAATCAAGGAGATCAAACATGCCAACATAAATAAGGTTCTTCCTCACTTTCTGCAGAAGTAGAGGCTAGTGATTGTGGACATTCTTAAATCTGCATTATTATTTTATTACTTTCATGACACTAACTTTCTAAATTTTATTTTTATTTTTTTTTTATTTTTTTAAACATTTATTTATTTTTGAGACAGAGAGAGACAGAGCATGAACGGGGGAGGGTCAGAGAGAGGGGGAGACACAGAATCTGAAACAGGCTCCAGGCTCTGAGCTGTCAGCACAGAGCCCGACGCGGGGCTCGAACTCACGGACCGCGAGATCATGACCTGAGCCGAAGTCAGACGCTCAACCGACTGAGCCACCCAGGCGCCCCATAAATTTTATTTTTAAATAAAGAATTGAAATAAAGCAATGTGTTTTGATGGTCTCTAACTGTTAGGATTGAGTATAGCTGCCTGTATAGGAAATAACTCTGGCTTAAGCAAGATGAGAGTTTTATTTTCCTCTCATGATAAAGCAGGTTCATAATTTCTTGAGGAGCCCATGCTTCTTCCAGGTCTCTGCTACACCATCCTAACAGTCTGGCTACGTGCTTGTGCTTATGCTTATATTATGGATGCTGGGCCTCTAGGCATCCTGTCCTGTTCCAGGCAGCGGGAAGGAATAATGGCAAAAATGTGCATATCAACCAAATCAGCCTCCTTTTTAAGGCAGTTTCCCAGAAGTTCTACGAAACAACTTCCAGATACACTTTATCAAACAGTTCCCATTGGCTGTGTAAAGAAGCTTATAAAATGTAGTTTTGGCCGGCCACATTGCAATCTCCAGTGAAACTGGGGTTCCATTGCACAAAGAGAGGAGGAGAATGGATATTGAATAGGTACCTGAAAGTATAAATTCTGCCCTTCACTTACTATCTGACTATGTGAAATTCACCCATCTCCCCTGGTCTTCAGTTTTCTCATGTGTAAAACAGAAACTGACACTTTTCAGGATTGTTACAACATTTAAAGATAACATACGTAAAAGTATTGACACACAGTAGAGATTTAATAAATGAATCAATTACCAAGAATAGCTCTAACTTCTAAAATATATTTCTGTACTTATTGAACTCTGTTGTTGAAAGGCGAATTATCTGATTGGGTATAATACCACCAAATACTGAAACTACATCACACCGCCTTGCCAGTGTGGTTCGGTTTTTGCATTCTGTCTCACTTCATTATCTCCGTCCTGCCCTCTGGAGAAGTACCAGTTAGGAGTGAACACACTCTTACAAGGCTAGTCAACTGGTAAAGAAAATGAAGTATTTAGGAATAACTGAAAAGACTAACAATAAAGATATCCACACAGCATATGTGATATACAATCCACATCCATATAACCCTTTGCCCTCCACCAAAGCAGTGGTCTCTTTAGCTTAATAGACAGTTTGTCTTAAAGACATATCACTTTCCTTTTTTAAAAATTGTATGTCCAGGCTTCTCCAGTAATATTTCTACAAGGAGACTACAGGATCTAAGCATTTCTATTCCACTATTGTTCATTTCTCTACTTCTGTTCGTTTTGTTTTGTTTGTTCATTTTTTGTTCTTGTTTGTAGATCAAAACATATGACCACAAAGTCCTCCCATTCCAGGATGCAAGTCCTTTTGCAATGTGATTTAGTATCCTTCTATCAAGAGTTAGAGTTTATTCCTCTACCTCTTGAAACTAGGCTGGTCTTGGACTTGCTTTGACCAGTGGAAGGTGGCAAAAGTGACACGATGTGACTTACAAGACTAGATATGTCTTATTAAGCTTTATAGCTCTGGCTTCACCCACATGGAACACTGTTCTGAGGCTGCCATGTAATAAGAAAGTAGGTCTGGGGGCGCCTGGGTGGCTCAGTCGGTTAAGCGTCCGACTTCAGCTCAGGTCACGATCTCACGGTCCGTGAGTTCGAGCCCCGTGACGGGCTCTGTGCTGACAGCTCAGAGCCTGGAGCCTGTTTCAGATTCTGTGTCTCCCTCTCTCTCTGCCCCTCCCCTGTTCATGCTCTGTCTCTCTGTCTCAAAAATAAATAAATGTTAAAAAAAAAAATTAAAAAAAAAAAAAAAAGAAAGTAGGTCTGGCCTAAGTGGAGGCAGACATAGGTGCCCCGGAGGTTACCAGCACTGACTGCCAAACAGGTGAGTTAGACCATCTCAGACCTGCTAGCCCAAGAGATTCTCCAGCTGAACGTAACTGCGTGAGTGACTGAACCCAGAAGAAATCAGCGGAGAAAGCACCCAGCCAACAGACCAAATGGTGAGAAGTAATAAATTGTTGTTATTGTAAGCCATTAAGCTATTAAGGGATTTCTTACACAGCAATATAAACTGAAGTATCATCACCTTGTGAAGAAAAACACTGAAGCTTTTATTTCCTTTACAGTGATCTTTACCCTGTGAAAAGAAGCCTAATACTGTCCTAAGCATATGATGGGTGCTTAATAATTGTGAAATGAATGAATAAGTATATCATGGTGAACTTCCTTTAACTCAATAAAGATCCATAGCTTATAATCTGCTCATCATTAAGTCTCCACCAGAATCAAGATCAGAGCACCATCTATTGGCCAGCAGATAATTGTGAAGAGGCAAAGCAGCAAAGCAGGGATGAGTTCACACTCCTTTCATTTTAATGTGAAATTTAATAATTTAGTTAACACTTCTGTGTGAGCCATATGCTTCTTTTAGAGAAGAAGATCATTATATAGATGTGCTGGGGGGTTTCTGCATCTTCTCTCTTTTATAGTAGGAACAGCTTCAATATACAATAGTTTCCACTATTTGATTGTTATTTAAAAAGCTACCCCCAAAACAAAAGTCACTCTTTATGAACTCAGACTCTGCACTATCAAATGAGATTACTCATAACTTCTCCTAATTGTATATCTAGTTAATATCAGAAATGCCCAGGAATTTACATGGCTCAAAAGGAAATATTTTAGGAATATCTTAATTAAGAATTGTTTTTAATTGCTACAATGAAAGATCAGGAAACTACTCTTTGAAATCTTTCCAGTCTAAAATCACTGTGTCTGTGTTCTGTGATGTAGAACTTCAGTGCATCAATTGCCCATCTGAGTGTTGGAGTAAACCCAAATTGTCTTGCTAGGAAAGTCTTGGCCTTTTGCACAAAATCACATCAGGCACATATCCATCGAAGATCATGTGGCCTTTGAATCAGATGTATGTGCTGTTGGAAAAGAACATTCTCCTTCTACTGCTAATCTTTTTTTTAGGTTTATTTATTTATTTTGAGACACAGTGTGTGCACCATCAGAGGAAGAGAGAAAGAGAGAGAGAGAGAGAGAGAGAGAATCCCAAGCAGGCTCCGTGCTATCAGCACAGAGCCTGACGTGGGGCTCAAGCTCATGAACCCTGAGATCACAACCTGAGCCCAAATCAAGAGTCGGAAGCTTAACTGACTGAGCTACACAGGCCCCCCCTTACTGCTAATCTTCATGCAGCAGTACAAATGAGAGGGAGCACCCAGCTGTACCTCACTTCCACAAGCCATTTGGTCCCTTTTAATTGGTATTTTTATAGACCTAATTCCCAGATTGAATAAGTGGTCAGGGATTCCTTTATGAAAACTGACTTCCTCTGTAGTTAGGGGACTCCTTCTCTGAAAGCTGTTTTATGTTTTTCTTTTTCTGTGGTCATGGGCTTCTTGTGACAGAGGACTCCCTGTGGTGTAAGAGTTCCTTGTGATGCAAGGAAGGCTGTGGTTAGGGTACCTTGGAACACAGCAGGGCTCTGGACAGAGATAACTTGTTTCAAAGAGGGGTTTGGACCAGAGGTGACACAAGGTGAACTGCAGACACTCTTGGAAGAGTGTGATGTGGTCCTCATTAATAACTAAATGTCAGAAGAGCTATCAGCTGACTTTCAAGGATATACAGAATCTGTGCACTTAACCTTATGACCAGGAAATAAAATTCAAAATTCCTTTGATTTCTTATCCAAACATGTGTGTTGGGGGGGAGGGGGGAGTGGGAAAGAGAGAGAGAGACAGAGTGAGTGAGAGACAGAGACAGAGAGAGATACAGAGATGAGAGAATACCACTACTATACTAATTCTGAACAGTTGCCTGAAGGCTATGCCATACTTCCACTCCTCTAAATACTCTAAAATGTATTCCCAAAGCAAGCCAGATCATAGAAGGAAAGGAAACGTGTATTTCATTATTTTAAGCATCGCATAATCTGTTTCATTTGAGCAACCACCATCTTTTGTTAGGACTGTCTGCGATGTGCACTTGCCTGGTCTTAAGCTTTGAAGGGATTTCGTACACAGCAATATAAACTGAAGTATCATCACCTTGTGAAGAAAAACACTGAAGCTTTTATTTCCTTTACAGTGATCTTTACCCTGTGAAAAGAAGCCTAATACAGTCCTAAGCACATGATGGGTGCTTAATAATTACTTGTGAAATGAATGAATAGGTATATCATGGTGAACTTCCTTTAACTCAATAAAGATCCATAGCTTGTAATCTGCTCATCATTAAATCTCCACCAGAATCTCCTTTTCATATTTTCATACCCCTCTAATGCATTCTCTATCCACCAGTCAGGCTGTTCTTTGAAAACTGCAAATCCTATCTTCCCAGGTGTCTGCTTAAAACCTTCTGTGACTTCCTATTGGACTTTACATTAAAGACAAAATCTTTAACATTATCCATAGGGCTAGGCATGACCTCATTACCACCTACCTCTTCAGTTTTTTTCTAGGTCATTGGGCTCCTTTCAGTAACCTGATGGAATTATAAGGGAGGACGTCCAGTATATAATGTTCCTCTTCCCTATGTAAGTTCTAAACCACATAGAACTTTGGCAAAAGGGCAAGATAAATGAGAGACTTAAAAAGAAAAGTCTTTATCACGTATTGCATTGATATTGGAGAATGCAGCCTTTAAATGAAGGGAATTTCTGAGAACTATGTTTACCCTCAGAAACAGGCAGTACTGAATCATTTTCCTCATGCCCATGGGCATAGCCTCAACTACTAAGTTTAAGTCCTGGCGGAAGCTTAGAAGAGCCTGGGTTACACTGCAGGTATCAAATGATTCCCAAGTCTCAATAGCTTGCCTCAATATGAAGGCATATTTCTTGCTCATTTAACACATCCATCCGAGGGCAGCTGAGACTCTGCTCTATATTCCAGTCCTGTCTCCGGGACCCAGACTGAAAAGACAATCACCCTCTCAAACTTTGCTGGTTGCCACTGCAGAAAGAGAGGACAGGCTTCTGAAAACTCCTTTGTCTTCCCAGCAATCACATGCTCTGCTCCAAAAATGAGTCACACGACTTTCAACCTCAACCCGGTGGCCAGAACTAATAAAATGGCCCTACCAGGAAATTTAGGCTTCCATATGCCCCGAGATGAAGAATGTGTGTGGGTGGGAAAAAACTATGAATATTTTCTCCACAGGCATGTCAGTCTCCTAAGTGAAAGGCGCTAAGCTCCACATACCAAAAGTTACCACTCAGAATTTCATGGAGATGGATAAGACGTTTTTAGGCGGAATCCTTTTCATGGAAACCAGGTAAGCAGGGACGAAGTGTTTCCCCTTACACAACTCATTGTGAAAATTCATGATTTGAATTCAACTGGGATTAAAAAGGAAGCACAATTTGAATCAGGCATTCTTCTAAGAATGTGGGCAGCCTCACATGGAGAAACAAATTATATAGAGCATGCCAATTATGTAGGAGGTTCCCAACAAATGATATAACCAAAGCAGATCCAAGAAATTACAACGTAGGATTAATCCTCAAGGAACAAAGAGAGAGAATTGTTTTTGCAACCCATTTTTTATAAGGTTTTTTTCCATGAATTCCCCAAAGGAAGACTCTGGGACAATTAACAGTACAGTATCATGTCCTTTTCCTGATATGCTCTTAACTGAAATGTTCCACCCACACAGAAAAGTATACAAATCATAAAGGCCTGGAATATTTTCACAAAATAAATACATCTGGGGAACCTAAGCACCCAGAACGAGAACCAGAACATTGTATTACCTCTAGGCTCCCCACTCTCCTCATGTTTCCTTTCAGTCACTAAAATAGCACCCCTCCATACACGACACTACAGAGAACAATTATGCTGTTGAGGAGGAGACTGGGAGTGGAAGGGTGGTTAAGGAGGAAATTTCATATTTTGCAATGTGTTGTTTTAATTTTGCATATCAAGAATATAACCGTATATTACCTTTGAAATAAAACAATTTAAACCCCCCTATCTTGACCCAGTGATTCCCCTTGACGATTCTATAGTACCAGGCTCCACTCAGGTGCAGTGATTATGAGCACAGACTCTGGAGTAAGAGAGAAATGAGTTGAAGTCATGTCTTACCAATCAGGAGCAGTTTCCAGGCCTTGGCCAAGTTACTCAAATTCCCAAAGCCTGAGCTCCATCCTCTATAAAATTATGATAATAATAACTAATTCATAGGGGTGCCTGGGTGGTTCAGTTGGTTAAGCATCTGACTGTTGATATTGGCTCAGGCCATGATCTCACATTCGTGAGATGGAACCCGACATTGGGCTCGGAGCCTGCTTGGGATTCTCTCTCTCCCCCTCTCTCTCTGCTCCTCCCCAAATTGCTCGTTCTCTCAAAATAAATAGATAAACTTTAAAAAAATAACTAATTCATAAAAAATTAAGTGAAAAGTAAAGTAAATTAGTAAAGTAGTTAATATAGGACCTGAAACACATTACGAGTTCTATAAATTGTACCTTTTATTATTCTATGGAATAAAAATGTCAGGTAACTGGCCTTTGGAGATTAAAGAATATAATATACTCTATTTAAAACATGAAATTAAAAACATAGCTATTCTCTTTTTACTTGAAGTAGTTGAAGATAATGAGTAGTATTTACCATTCACAGTTTCTGAGAAACACAAGCTAGCTAACAGTATCTTAGAAATCATCAGATTCATTTATCTGCTTGTTTGTTTACACAAATGAATAAACTGAAACCAAAACAGGAAATGATTTCTTTTACTCACACCATTTGTTCCCAAAAAAGTTGAGAACCTGACCTCAATTTCTCTGACTTCCAGTCCAGTGCTTTCCCTACTATGCCATGATCCATTCACTCAGCCATACCCGAACAGAGCTAACAGTTACTGAGTGTCTCATAAGTACATGCCAGTAAAATTCAGACTAAAATGGCTATCCCAGGAAAAGGTAGAAAAACACCTTCTATTAGATCAGGCTGCCTTCCATTTATTCCATCAGCAGCATCTGTGCTTACTGGAAGGTACTGCAAGGAGATTACCTATGTATTAGAAGATGGTTAATATGTGGTATTAAAAATTAATTCCATTTCTGAATATATTGAACAAGAGGGGATCTTACCAGCCATCTGCTGCTGAGTCCTCTGTTGTCCTGCTTGCTTAGATTTATGCTAATGAAAAATCAACCCACAGGGCTGCGGAAATCTTTCATTCTTCTCTCTTCCTCATACACACCCTATTGCAGGGAAGGAATTGAGCCTAAAATTAGAGAGTTGTGAATTCAACTTGGTGGAAAAGTGTAAGGAGACAGATTGGGGCTTAAGGAAGAAGGGAGCAGGTGTCGTAGAAGAATTTCCTCAAGTATTGATGGCTTTGGTGAGCTTGTGATCAGTTGAGGAAAGAGCTTCAAACTTGTGTTTGAACCTTGACTTCTTGGTGTTGAATCTTACAGTTAATTCTGTGGCCTTGTCCAAGTCCCTTCTTTAGCTTGGCATTCATTTCCTCATCCCTAGAGCATCTTTTATAACTGATCTCTGAAAGTGTAATATAATTGTCAGTGGCTATAAGATCAAAGAATTTCAAGCTGTTTAAAGCATGAAGAAAGCTCTAATGTTTCAGCCACTCAACATACTAAATCATTCCATATTTTTCTAATGTTTATTTATTTTTGAGAGAGAGAGAGAGTGCAAGAGAGTAGAACAAGGGCAGAGAGAGAGTGGGAGAGAGGATCCGAAGCAGGCTCTGAGCTGACCCAATGTAGGGCTCAAATCACAAACCATGCGATCATGACCTGAGTTGAAGCCCAACACTTAACTTAATTATTACTTCTATTATTCTCTTTTAAATCTTATTGATGAAGCAGGAAAAACTTTTTTTTTCCTTTAAGAATATTTAAGATTGGGAACAGTACATTTCCTGTATTTTCTTTTAATAAATAGAGAGGAATACTTTGATCAGCAAAGAGGATGATGCATACATTAGACATGCATACATTGGCAGATGAAAGAAAGATTAATATTTAATACATAGAAATGAACATAAAAGAGTGGAAACATAACATTTTTCTTAACCACTATATGTATTTTAAAAAATGACCATATATCTTATGTTCTTTCAAAAGCATAACACATGGATATAGCATCAATAATTCCAAGTACCTATTTTGTTAATGGACCATTTTTTCCTCAAATAGTAGATAAACAAGAAGATGTTATGGAGTGATTCTGTTGGCATATTCTTGAAAATAAGTAATATCGCCCTATTGCATTCCGCAAAGCACTTCAAAGAGATGTGCTCCTTATGTATGTGCTCATAGTACTCACTCTCAGAAAAGAAGCACACAAGAATCAATCTCAAAACCAACTTTGATTTCCGTTTTAATAGTCTGGCATATTTCTTTTTTTTTTTTAATTTTTTTTTTCAACGTTTATTTATTTTTTGGGGGACAGAGAGAGACAGAGCATGAACGGGGGAGGGGCAGAGAGAGACGGAGACACAGAATCGGAAACAGGCTCCAGGCTCTGAGCTGTCAACCCAGAGCCCGACTCAGGGCTCGAACTCACGGACCGCGAGATCGTGACCTGAGCCGAAGTCCGACGCCCAACCAACTGAGCCACCCAGGCACCCCAACTTTAATGGTGTTTTTTTTTAATTTTTTTTTTCAACGTTTATTTATTTTTGGGACAGAGAGAGACAGAGCATGAGCGGGGGAGAGGCAGAGAGAGAGGGAGACACAGAATCGGAAACAGGCTCCAGGCTCCGAGCCATCAGCCCAGAGCCTGACGCGGGGCTCGAACTCACGGACCGCGAGATCGTGACCTGGCTGAAGTCGGACGCTTAACCGACTGCGCCACCCAGGCGCCCCAGTCTGGCATATTTCTAAGAGTAATATTTTCAAGGAATCTTATTCAACAAAGCATTAAAAACTTGGTGATTATTGAATATAAAGGCTCTTGATCTTCAATATAAAGTTCCCTTTTTTTTCTGTTTACATTCTTTACAGGGAACAGATATGTTGGGTTACATCATCCAAAGAATAATAGATTAAGGAATTGTTTCTAAATTAATTTTAATCACTCTGATTGTAAAAGGCCATACTCACAAAAAGGACAGTAAACACAAATGCACAGTGTGGTGAATAAATACAAAGCAAACATCCATGTATCTACCACTTAGATCAGACATAGAATGTGGACAACCCTATAGATAACCCCCATGAGGTTCTTCTTTAATACACTCCTCAGCCCTACGTGGGGGTAACCACTACCATGAATTTTACTATAATGTCTCTTCATTTTCTTTATACCATTATCACCAATGTATTTGTCTCTAAAAATATAGTTTACTTGTGTCTGTTTTGATCAGGATGTACTATTTTGTGACTTGCTTCTTATTTTCACCATTATGCTTATATACGTAATCCACATTGCTTCATAGCACTGTAGATTGTTCACATGTGTATACACTGTACAATTTCATCCTATAAATGTATAAAATGTATTTATCTACTCCAATGTTGACAGACGTTGGTTTATTTCCAGTTTGGGGATATTACAAGTTCTGTTCTGAATATTCTTATAATGTACCCTGATACAAATGTGCACAAGTTTCTCTAGGTGTCAAAAACTGTGGAAGGTCTGAGATTATACCCTGTGTGCAAGCTAACAAATCAATCTGCCACAGTTTCATGAAGGCTGGTAGCCGACATGAGATCCCTGGGTCAGAGGCACAGGACAATTTTTCACACAATAGTAATAACCAGAGAGTCGACATGTGCACTGATTCCTTGAGCCTTAATTCCCACAGGGTGACACAAAGAGGCCAGGGGAATGCCTGTAAACACAGTGGGCCACATTCCTGAAAGGAACTCTAAGCTCTGAGAACTCAAATTTTTACGATAGATAATAAAAGCCTGACCAACTTTTGCTCCAGTAGGGACACTATCTCTATCTTCCAAGTCTATTTTCTGCACAGGTATTCTGGAAAAGATAGAAGAAAGGCAATTAGTATCTCTGCCCAAGAGATGTATAGAAATGTAAGAAAGCTATGGAGAATTATCTACAAACATTAGGAAAAGATTATTTTTATGAGACAATTAACCTCTCTATTTTTCTTCTACATTAATTAATTTATTTTTTTAAAATGTTATTTATTTTTGAGAGAGGAGAGAGCAGGTGAGCGAGGGAGGGGCAGAGGGAGAGAGAGACAGAGAATCCCAAGCAGGCTCCACGTTGTCAGTGCTGGGCTCAAACGGGGGTTCAAAGTCATGAACAGTGAGATCATGACCTGAGCTGAAATCAAGTTAGATGCTTAACCGACTGAGCCACCCAGGCGCCCCTACATTAATTTTTTAACATTTATTTATTTTTGGGACAGAGAGAGACAGAGCATGAATGGGGCAGGGGCAGAGAGAGAGGGAGACACAGAATCGGAAACAGGCTCCAGGCTCTGAGCCATCAGCCCAGAGCCCGATGCGGGGCTCGAACTCACGGACCGCGAGATCGTGACCTGGCTGAAGTCGGACGCTTAACCGACTGCGCCAACCAGGCGCCCCCCTACATTAATTTTTTTAAAGAAACATGTATAAGAGGTATTCATGAGTTTGTGAAAATATTAAGGTTTCCACTTACACATGTATTTTAAAACATGAAACGAATTATTAGAGGTAAGTTTTTATTTTTTTAATTCTAAATTTCATGGCTTAAAGATAGTTCAGAAGAGAATTTTTGTTTTATTGTGTTACTTAAAGCTGGTGAAATAAAATTTTCCAAAAACTATTCTTTATCACCTCAAATTCTTTTTTTTTTAACGTTTATTTATTATTGAGAGAGAGAGACAGAGCATGAACATGGGAGGGGCAGAGAGAGGGGGAGACACAGAATCCAAAGAAAGCTCCAGGCTCTGAGCTGTCAGCAGAGAGCCCAACATGGGGCTCGAACTCACAAACCATGAGATCATGACCTGAACCGAAGTCGGACGCTTAACCAACTGAGCCACCTAGGCGCCCCTACCTCAAATTCTTAAGAAAAATTCTAATTCCATGTTCAAAATTCTCTAATCCAATTTGGGCAACATTTCATCACTGTAAATGCACTAACTGCACAGGGGATAAAAGTGAGTCATCATACACAGGGAGGAAAATGCTAAATTGATCATGATGGAAATCCATTCCCAGCACCAAGGTGAGCCTCAGGTGATTACACTGAATGCCATCATCACCCCTATCATACCATCTTAATTCTAATTTCTCCTTTACCAAAGCTCTTCTGCATAGCCATGTCAGAGAAGTTGTCCTTAAAAGCAGATTACATTAAGTAATAGCCTTGCTCAAGCACCTATGGAATTCAGCAAGTGCTACAAATCAGGTTGTTTTGTTGGTGTTGTTTTTTAAACATTACCAACTATATTGAACAGTTCTTTTTACTCTGATGCTTTGATATCTTGCATGACAATAGAAGAGACTGTTCTTTTCAAGGTTAGTTAATTTCCTAGAGATAGCAAACAACTTGCCTGGGAGCATGCTTTTCATATGCAAACCAATCAATCTAAACCCCAGACCCCACAACTACTTCCTTTATCTAGCTCTTATATTCAGGGCCATTTATCCATCTACCCTAGAGCCAGGGACCAGACAACTAGTGACAGCCCTATTTCCCAGAGCCCACCAAAATTATTCAAACTAGCCAATCTTAAACCTGCTTACTTTAACTACCTCACCCATTCCCTATCACTCTTGTAGAAATCTTAGTCAATGTAACAAAGCGAGACAATTCAAGAAAGGAAAAGAATATCTAGCTCTCAGATTTTACTTTCTAGATACCTTCATCCAATAAAAAGAACCAGGGCTCTTGGAGGACTGATTCTTGCTGACATCACCTTCTCTTCCTTCTGTGTGTGACTAACCCTGGTGGTTCCCCCTGTAGCCCAGCACGGCATGCTATGATTCATGTTTCTAGAAATTGGTGTATAAAAACCTCTTCCTGGGGCGCCTGGGTGGCTCAGTCCGTGCAGTGTCTGACTTCGGCTCAGGTCATGATCTCAGTCCATGAGTTCGAGCCCCGCGTCGGGCTCTGTGCTGACGGCTCAGAGCCCGGAGCCTTCTTTGGATTCTGTGTCTCCCTCTCTCTCTGCCCCTCCCCTGCTCATGCTCTGTCTCTGTCTCAAAAATAAACAAAAACATTTAAAAAATTTAAAAAATAAATAAATAAATAAATAAATAAATAAATAAATAAAATAAAAACCTCTTCCTTCGAGACAGTCATTTCTGTGTCTATGTGTCTTACTATACGTGATTAAAACAAATCTCAGGCGCATTTTAAAACACCAGCACATCTCTTAGGGCCATCAACTAACTACACCCTACTCACACAAACACATTTTTATAGTCCCCAAGAGGTCCCTCTGTCCTGCTTATTCTCTAATGTTGGTCTAGAAATAATGTAGAAACAGAACACAATTTTTTTTTTTTTTTAGTTTGAGATGTTTTACTAGTTGTTTTAACAGCTTTTGAATAGTTTTACAATATAATTATTTTTTCATTTTTTAACATACTTTATTTTTTAATAGAATTTATTGTCAAATTGGCTTCAATACAACACCCAGTGCTCATCCCAACAAGTGCCCTCCCCAATGCCCATCACCCACTTTTCCCTCTCCCCCAACCCCCCATAAACCCTCAGTTTGTTCTCTGAATTTAGGAGTCTCTTATGATTTGCCTCCCTCCCTCTCTGTTTGTAACTTTTATTTCCCCTTCCCCTTCCCCATGGTCTTCTGTTAAGTTTCCCAAGATCCACATATCAGTGAAAACATATGGTATCTGTCTTTCTCTGCCTGACTTATTTCACTCAGTGTAATACCCTCCAGTTCCATCCATGTTGCTGCAAATGACCAGATTTCATTCTTTCTCATTGCCAAGTAGTATTCCATTGTATATATAAACCACATCCTTATCCATTTATCAGTTGATGGACATTTAGGCTCTTTCCATAATTAAGCTATTGTTGAAAGTGCTGCTATAAACATTGGGGTACATGTGCCCGTATGCATCAGTGACAACACACACTTTTGACCATCCTTTAAGTATAAGAAAAGAAGACAATAAAGGGTGAAACTTAGCAGAAACTTTGACAAACCCAACTCACTGTTAGGCTATCCCCAAGGGAGAAGAATTCTAGCATAATTACCCAATATGGTCTCTTAATGAGTTTTCAAGGATTTTGAATTGGGCTGCTGAGGACAATAAAATTGGTCGTCCACACACCCCTCTCTTCCAATCCCTGTATGTCCCTTGTATTAGTTTCTGTAACACACAGAAATGGAGATCATGGGTCTTTCCAAAGTTGGAACTCTCTTGTAATTAATTTCCCAGAGATTTTGCAAATGATTGTCTGGGTAAGATTTCTGAAGGGGTGAGTAAGCCAGCAACAGCCTATTTTGCCATGAGCCTTGTTGGGGTGATTCAAGTTTCAGATCTAAGGAAATACATCCTAACATTTAGCCGCAATGAGCTAGAACTGGCAAGCCCTACTTGGAACAAAATACACCTACAGCTAGCATATAGGCGAAACATCTAATGTTAACCCCTGAATAAAGCTAAGAGATTGTTATGAGTTGAATGGATTCATCTCTCATGATGAAATTTCTTTACCTCAAATTTATTATAGACCCAGATTCAGTATTGAGAACTTGAGATGGAATCCAGCAACAGTTTGACCAAACAGTTATCCCCCAAGGAAAAGATGAAAGATAGGAAAGCAGACACCTAGGAAAGAGTACTGGTTATGGTTATGGCTGGGTTACTAGAGGAATTAAAATGCACCAGAAAAGGAAAAGAAATGCTCATGAATGAGGAGAAGGGTGGAAGATTATTACTGTGCTCTCTTCCCAGTCTCTCACAGGGCTAATAAGAAAGGCAACCTGCTGATCTGAAAAGATTGCAGGAAAGAAGGTCAAGAGGGAAGGAGGCAGGATGCCTCTGCACAAGCATGTCATTTGGGTAGTATCCAGACAAGAACGCAAATTCTTCCAGATCAGGGCATGTGCTCCTATATTGGCCCCAGAGAAGAAGACTTTTACAAAAGCCTGTCACTATAAATTAGATTAGGACATTTCTTTATCCAACAATGTGCCAGAAGCAGAGAAAGGACTGCACGGGCGAGATAGAGAAGAACTTTCCTCATTTAACCAAATCTGAGAGTGAACTTGGGAGTCCTGTCTAGGAACAAAACAAAACAAGTAGGAGAAGAGGAAAAGAGCAATCAGGCACATGCTGAATCACACAGGGAAATGACTAAAGACACTCTGGAGACAATGACAGTCTCTCTCGTGTGAGATCACAGACTTCGAGGTAATAAACTGAGTGTGCCCCTGATGAGGGACCAAAAGGCAAGCTGAGGGCCAAGCACAAGCTAGCACAATATCCCCCTCCCCCAGGTGGGATAAGTGTGATATTCCCCAGGCACTCCTGGCTGCCCAAGAACAAAGGAAAGGACAGAAAATAAATGGTTAAACTTATAGTCTCCCTCTGTTTATAAATATCTCATCAATAGCTTAATCAGGAACTTCCTACTATCTTAATGATAATGCATTGCTACAGGGAAAAACAGCCTTAGCTTGATACTAGCTAGGCCTCCAGTAACCTGTAAATCCTCTTTAGCATACGGAAATCCCTTTAAGAAATTTCCTCTTGACTTTACCTCCTCCAAAGCTCCACAGCATATAAGCAGTCACTCTGCACAACCCCAGTGCACCTCTTTCTGCCCACCGGTCCTGTCCCCATGCTTTAATAAAATTACCTTTTCACCCTAAAGACATCTTTAGGAATTCTTTCTTGGCCATCAGCTCCGAACCCTACCATCACCCCAAAACCCAATCACCACCACCCCCCCAAAAAAAGATTAAAAAATGATAGTTCTTAAGCCTGCAGCACAGTCTCTCAGTCAAAGGCTCCAAGTGCTCTCTGTTCCCAGACGCCAATAAAAGATTAAGGAGCAAAGAGAGAAAAAAGGATACTATGACTAGCTGGGTGCCTATGATCCAACAAAATAAAAATGTAAACACTGCATTTAATTTAACTTTCCTTGTCAGCAAGGCAATTGTTTCTTCTAGATAAAATAAGTCATGACCTTAAAGTTCTATGAATTGTACAAACATGTTGAGAGTTGATGGAATTAAAGCTCGTAGTCAGATTTCCAAGCCTCAAAAATGGGTCTCCAAACATATCATGTTCATTTTCTGCCTCAGCACATTCATTTATTGTTTTCCTCCTCTTTACTATATCCTCTCACCTGCCTCTCTCCAAAAACAACCTTCAAGCTTCCACTCCCACTCCTTTAAAACTGTTACCATTTTTTTGTTTTGCCTTTACTGATACCTCTTAATTTTTAAATTCTATCAGTTAGTACCATAGAGATTACTACCTAATCATTTTCTAATTGTTCCATGTGTGCTAATTGCCATTTCTCAACTAGTTTATCAGATCTTTGAGGAAAGGTATCATATCTTCCCCTACCCCCTTTTAATTCCCAGACAATCTGGAGTAACATTAAGGCACAAAATAAACCCTCCCATAAAGAATTGCTTTTAGAGGCTCCTAAATGATGTCTTAACCAACAAGTCAGAATTTTCCTGACTTGGTATGGGCAAACACTGACCATGTAATACAGTCCTACACTGTAGAGCTGTTCTTATGCGGAATCAAGGCACATGCTGCTTAAAACGAGTGTTCTCTGATCAGAATACCTTGGAGTCACCCCATCACTTAATGTGCTATTGGGTGTAGTCACATAACTGTGCCAGCGTCAATTTCCTCACTTGTGAAATGAACACATTAATGGTACCTCCACTGAGAAAGATGATACTTGGATTAATTGAGAAAATGTATATAAAAAATCTTAGCATAGTGTTTGGCACATAGTAAATATTCAGGATGTTTTAACTAGTTGGAACCCTTATTCATCTACTAGACATCCTAATGATTTCTGTGGGACACTTAAAATTCTAGTCAACATCAAAGTATTGACTAAGTTAAAATTATGTGATTATTACATAAAGTTATACATTCAACTTGGTTTACATTCAACTTGGTTTATGTATATGGCTTTTTTTTTGTTTTGGTTTGGTTTTTTGTTTGTTTGTTTGAGAGAGAGAGCGAGCAGGGGAGGTGCAGAGGGAAAGGAAGAGAGAATCTTAAGGAGGCTCCATACCCCAGCATAGAGTCCATTGTTGGGGCAGGTGGTGGGGGGTCGATCTCAAGATTGTGAGATCATGACCTGAGCCACAATGGAGTCAGGCACTTAAGTGACTAAGCCACCCAGGCGCCCCTCTTGGTTTATGTTTTGGATAAAATGTAAAAATCAAAAAGCCCTTAATGGCTCTGTACTGTCATATAAAAACCAGTATTTGTTTAGCATCCACCATGAGCATGCAGAGGTTCTTCAAAAAAAGTTTTGAATACATGTGATAACTGAGACATCATAGTAGGCACTAGATGGATAGAAAAGAAAAAATTAACGAGACATTTTCTGAATTTGTAAAGGCAACTGTAATGCCGGAGGTCGTGAAACCCCCCACAAGAGACCACCAGAGTCGTAAGTCAAAGCCAAGCGGCAAGGGTCGTTTATTGCAGGTTCGAACCTGGACCTCCGCGCACTCGTTGCCGGTGACGCTAAGAGGCCCCGAGCAAGGATCTTACAGCTTCTTTTATAGACAGGCACAAACAAGTTACGGATTTTTTTGAGGTTATACAGTTGTTATAGGCTGACATTTAAATTTGAACGCTCAGCAGAACTTGATTGGTTCCCGCCTTTATTTCAAACCATTCAGCAGAACTTGATTGGTTCCCACCTTTATGTCAGACTACTACCGGGCGCGCCCTGGCTGGTTTCGGGAATGGCGGGGGAAGGGAAAGATTTTTTCTTTGCAGTTGTGAGTACACCTGGTAACTTTTCTCTTAGCATCTCACAACAACCTCCAGAGGCACAGAGGACAAGAAGAGTTGTATAGTGATGTGGGAAACAAAGGCAGAAGGAAATAGCAGATAAAATTAAATCTCCTTATAATCTGCAGCCCATTGACAAATACTTGAGGCAGGAAGAGCAGGAGCTCCCTTCTGTCTTAATGCTAATTCTTTGCTAAAGGGAAAAACAACCTTAGCTTGACAGTAGCTAGGCCTCCAGTGTTCTGCGAGTCTTCTTTAGCACATGAAAATCTCACTGGAAACTTCCCCTGGACTTTACCTCCCCCAACTCCATAGTTATAACCAGTCATTCCTCATGGTCCCATGCTCTTTCTGCCCACGGGCCCTGTCCCGTGATTTAATAAAATCACCTTTTTGCACCAAAGACACCTTCAGGAATTCTTTCTTGCTCATCGGCTCCAGACCCCACGAATCCCACTATTACCCCCAAAGCCTCATCATAATAATGCCTCATTTTTCACTCAGTAAGTACTTTACTGAGTACTTTCACTCAGTACAAACTGAGAAGGATGCACAAGAAAATATGGGACTTGGCCAATGAACTTCAGAAGACAGGTTGGGACATTAAGTTATAAACAATTATTTAAAAGTAGTTATCTTATGGGGCACCTGGGTGGCTCAGTCGGTTAAGTGTCCGAGTTCGGCTCACGTCATGATCTCATGGCTCCTGGGTTAGAGCCCCATGTTGGGCTCTGTGCTGACAGCCCAGATCCTGGAGCCTGCTTCGGATTCTGTGTCTCCCTCTCTCTCTCCCCCTCCCTTTCTTGTGCTTCCTCTCTCCCACAAATAAATAAACTTTAAAAAAAAGTAAAGATAAAAAATAAAAATAGTTATCTTAGCACATAAAGAAGCGTCCAAACGAGTGACACAAAAGGTAAGTGAGTGTGAACAATCAAAGATTTAGAGGTATTAGCAATGGCGTACTGGTTTAAAACTGGTTCTGGTGGAGTAGTGGATCCTGATTTTTACTGTTCGCCATTTGCTATTGTGCGAAAATTCCCACCACCACCTGTTCCAAACTACTAAGGAGATGTCCCTGAACACAGAGTTGAATACACTTGTTTCAGGCTCCAGCACACCAATGTTGGAATTTGAGGGGTACCGTGAAGGACTGACTGAATTAGAAAAAAAATGTTAGAGAGTAGAAAAAGTTCCAAGTTGAGAGGAACAGCTGCAATATAGCCTCTGAGTCAGGACAATGCATGGAGTATTAAGGGAGATGGTGGGAGATCAGTCTGGTAAGAGTATAAACGGTGAGTTTGGATAAGATTTTGGCAATTTCAAGGAGAGTAGACCGAAGGGTTTGACCTTCATTCAGTTGCAGACGAAGATTCACCAAAGATTTATGAAGAGACGGTGTACATCGTGAAAGTATTCATTTAAGAGGAGTGATTGTGTTCTGGGACCTGGAGAACTGGTACAAAACGAGAGCAGCAGGAACCCACTGTCCACGCTGAGTGAAAAGGCAGACAGAACTGGAAGTGATAATGCCGCGAAAAAAAATTTTAATGGCATCTTAAGGCTTCTTGGGCATGGAGGATGAGGAGAGAGAAAAGAGAACAGTGGCTAAAATTTCCACTTCTGGGTTTAGAGTAGAATTGCCATCTCAATGAACAACTGAGGAGAAAAAACTGAGCAGAAGCTGGTTTACGGAGGCAGCCCATAACTTCAGCTTCAGACATGTCCACTTTAGATCCTAGTAATGGCTGTTCTATTCCCTGCCCTTCAGAATTCCCCGGGCACGGAGATCTAAGTCCCCTCCTCATCTACCATGCCCCGTCATTCTCGGAGCCCAAGCCCGACATCAGAATTTCTCTCCAATTAAATGATACAGCAGAGAGCTTAAATTCTTTTTCTTGATGAAATAATCTTATCTCCTCCCTTCCCTGTTATCCTTTTTCACCCCTACCCTCTCCATCTACATTTTTTTTTTCATCCAATTCTGAGGATCTTTCTTTTATAGTACATATTCTCAGTTTAAAAAAAAAAAAAAAAACCCTTTCTGTAGTATATTCCTGTACTAAGACAGCGTTATAGTGTTATCATTTGTATTTTGAATATCTCTCTTTAGACATAGTGGTATATTTATTATTCCATCCATTCACCTAAAAAAATCCTCTGGGATAAGTGAGGGTAGCTATAATTAACCTCGTTCTGGAAGTGGAGAACCGAGGCATAACAGATAATTAATATAATCAAGTAACTGATTCAGAGGCAATCACTGATTTACGCATTTCTTTTCAATATGCTACCCAACACAAAATGTTCCTTCCAACCTCTTACTTCCCTTAAAAGATAGGTGCTACATAAATTTAGTTTTGTTGGTTATGGCAATTCTAATTGCATCTCAAAGCAATGTAAGGTAAAATCTAAACAAGAATTAGGAATAAATGCCTCCTAATCAAAATCCCATTGCTTATTTCCAAACTTCACTTGTTTCCTAGGATTATCTATAATAACCAGAGGTGAAGACTACTAAATAAAAATTCTAAAAGAAGATAATCCTAATGCTTTTTGATCTTGCGTGCCATGATTTACTACTCTAATAGGATAAATTAGAAAAAAACGCACTTAGTTTCCATTACCATCTCCAGCCTGGGCATAAAGACCTTATAATTTTTAGTATATTATAAGCAATAGAGTGTGTTTAAATACAAACAAAAGGATATAAAGACAGAAACTCTGCAAGACAGTTTCAGGTCCAAAAGGTGCTTACTCTGTAAGTATCTCAGACTGCAGTCTCCTCACGTCTCAGATCCTTAGCAAAAGGCATGCAATCAAGCCTCCATTGTGAGCAGAATGCTTCTAACTTATTAATTCTAACAGACAAGATAAGGGGAAAGAAACCCTCTGAAGCATGTAAATTCCATTGTTTTAATGTTTAAGTAGGTTTAACCCTAAAGGGTAGCTCACTGACTATTGAGGAGCTCTCAAATGTTGAATGAATGTTCTTCAGTTCTTTCTTTTAAGTTCAACAGAATTATTCTGTATATGGCAACTGTTCCTGACAACAACGGTTTTAAAACTTAAACCAGTTGTTCTCAAGGCTGGGAGGCAGACCTATGAAAAGCAATAGGGTCACAAGATCTAAAACGATAAGGATGCAAATGCATGGAATGTAGACTGGACAGAATATCATTCTGCATTTATAGAATGAGGTTAATGAGAGCTACCCTCACTTAGCTCATGTTTTGTTTTTTTTTTTGTTTTTTTTTTTTTTAGGATAATGGATGGAATAAAAAATATTCCAGCGTAATTCATAGTAAATTTTCTAATTGCATATTTTCCAATCAACGGACCTAAAAATGCAAATTTCATCTTTTTGGCACATTCATAATACTTTGCTACTGTGCAAGAATTTTCATACTAAAAAAAAACCATAAGTTGGGGATCCATTACTTGAATCTTGGAATGTGCAAAGTACTGCACTCCTGGTAGGATTGTTATTATTTAATCTCGTGATATTTTCATTTTATATATTTTGGAAAGTATTTTTTTTAATATTTACTTATTTTGAGAGAGAGAGAGTGTGTGCAAGCAGGGGAGGGCAGAGAAAGAGAGAGAGACAGAGAGACAGAGAGAATCCCAAGCTGTCAGCACAGAGTCTGATGCAGGGCTCAAATCTCACAAACTGTGAGATCATGACCTGAGCGGAAACCAAGAGTCAGATGCTCAACTGACTGAGCCACCCAGGTGCCACTTATGTTTAATGAGTAAACATAAGAACCATGTATAATAAACAAAACAGGTAAAATATAGAGGGGAAAGGTTATTATTGGGATCCCTCAAATTTGGCTGTTACTGTGAACTATCTCTAGAATATGTCCTACCTGAAAAATGGGAATATAGTTCCTTTATAACTTCCTTATTCATGGAAATGTTTTTGTAACATTTTAAATTTGGGGATTAATAGCAAAGTCATATCTATAAGTACACTGAACTCCTTGGAGAAAGGGACTATGTAAATGCAAAGCATCACTATTATTACTCTGCAATAAATCCCAGCTAACATAGTAGGTAATTAAGGGAGAGAGCTGGGGAGTAATTAAAAGTAATTGATATCTCACTGTCCTTGCAAGGTGCTGTTTTTGCTCCTTCTTGATACCTTCAAAGCGGTGTCAAGTACAAAAAATAAATACATAATTCTTAGATGAAAGAAATGTGTCAAGTCCCCTGTTTCCAACCTGGGCATTCTGAGCCACCGTATCACCAACCTGAGAGGGGCTCCCAGGAAAGCATGCACCCCATTATTAACAGAAAAAAATATAGTTTCACAGTCCACAGTGTCATCTAGGGTCTTTGCACTTCTCACATGAGGGGTCACTGTTAAAGCATTGACAGGAAATAATCTGAAGACTTAAAGGTTTTCTGATTTCTTGCCAGTAATGAAGTAAATTGCTTAGCGCTCAAAAACATGTATTGCTGGGGTGCCTGGCTGACTCAGCTGGTAGAGCTTGCAACTCTTAATCTCAGGGGTATATGTTTGAGTCCCATGTTGCGTGTAGAGATTACTTAAAAGTAAAATCATTTTTTTTTAATAAAATCTTAAAAAAGTAAAAAAAAATACATATTGCCTAATTGTGTCAGGTACGAGGGGCTGAAAAGTTTATGGGTACTGACACCTTCTCACAGAGATTCCTCCTGCCTCCTTCATTTCCCCTGAAACCTCACTACCTGGTGTTTAAACTTTTTGAATTAGCCAGGACCATCCCCGGTGGCACAAGTCTGTTCATTTCTCATCTAAGAATGGCCTGTTCCTTCTTCACTACATGCTCAAATCTTGTCCATCATTTAGGGCCTACCTCCCACAATTCCATTTTTCAGAAAGAATTTAGATATGTCTTCCTAGGGTTATATTTAGAATGTTTTGCTCCAAAACCTTAGTGATTCCTAAAGACACTAGCCACATGATAATAGAAAACACAGATATTTAGCAAAGATTTTCTGACCAAGGTTACAGCTGACTTTCTGGATGAGGGAACCAAAAGAAGATTTGAAAATCCTTTTGTGTTCTTTCAGAGTGTTATAGTGTGAAGTCATTAGCAATCCACATAAAATCATCCTGGAGTAAGGCAGTAGGGAGGGCAAAATTGACCAGGACCAGTAATCCTGTTACGCAGCAGGAGCCTCCTGGCTTCTTTTAGACTTGGGTAAACCCAGGCATTAATAAGGACACCAAACAGTAATTGTTTTGTCCTGACACTATATCTCCAGACTGGCTTTAGACTTTCCTCCAACTACAGGTAATGCCTATGTATTTAGTTATCAACACAGTTCCTTCAGCAATAACCCTTTGGTTTTTTCCCTTCCCCGCTGGAACTCCTTGTGATGGCTATTCCTGAAGTTACCGTTATCAATGAAGCCACCAATTCCACTGGGGACAGCCTCCTCCCCAAGGTATCACCACTGCTAATTATGGCTGGCAGAGAATTCCCAAGTCGGCAGACATGTCTAGAGATGTCAGAATCTTAAGGAGTCTGTTTCTGTCCAAGTTGAGATTCCCAAATAGTGAACAACTGAGGTAGATACAAAGAAAAAATAAAGTTCCATTTATAGGATTTGGTATGCCAGGTTATTAATGCTGGTAGAGTCAGTCCTTACAATAATCTTATTGAGGACACAGAGACTTGAACAAGTTCAGTAATTTTCCCAAGGTCACATTATTTCAGAGCTAGAATTGCAATTCAGGTCTGTGCAACTTCAAAGTCCTTCTTTCCACTGTGTGCTTGGGCATGTCTGGCGTCCAAGAAGCACAAAACCCACTGAAAGTGCCACGGAAGGAGCAGCTGGGTGAGCTCAGGCTATTTGCTCCCTGAACTGCTTTTAATGCTGGTTGAGGGAGAGAACTTGGGACTTATCCATGGTGATTATAATCAGATGGCTTCTAGAAACTGTAGGTGAATAAATCTGCCCTCCAGGGATCCTGGGACAAAAAAAAAAGATGCGATTTCCTCTCAAATGTGAATGGAAAGAATAAAATAAGTGAAAGGAAGCCAACACTATGCTTCAGTGTTTGGAGAACACTTCCAGGTCAGTAGTTTTATATCAACGGCTGCTGCAAACATAGGGATCTCTGCCACCGTGAGACAGTTACCTGTCTCATCAACAGCACCTCTTAAGTTGAAGTGCCATGAGACACACGACAAATGCATGTTGTCAATCAGATATTGACTTGCTATTTTCTATGAATTTAACGTACGCCATCTTCCCATATGCCTTGCCTCTTCCTGCTACACATTTCCTTCCCACTCTCCCTCCCCCTCTGCATGTGTCACCTTCTGTTCCCTCCCCTGCTTCTTCTGCTTTCAGTTTAGTGTTGTTAAATGTTTCAAGTGTGAAACAACATGCATAATACTAAGGGTCTTCAAGAGAACAATAGAAATATACGTACCATTACCCTGTATAGGTGTCTCTGTCTCTGTGTGTGCGTGTGTGCGTGTGATTATGGTGTATGACCACAGTAATAATAACCTAGTACGAGATCTGAAAAAAAAAAGTGAGATGGGTGAGTTAAGGTGTTAATAAAAACACAGAGTATGTCTCAGGGCACTCTAACTGTCCTTCTCTGGACCTTGATATCCACTGCTATCCATGTATCATTACAGAAGCACTGGCAAAGGCAAGAAGCTCTGATAATTATTTTGCAGAGTAGTGTAAAGGTCTGTGTGGCTCTGAAATGTTTTGAATATATCAGCATGACAATATTGCATCTACTTGGTAGATGTAGTAAGGATGTGGATAAATTAGAGCATTATATATTTCTTTGATATTAAAGAGCCTCAAGGCACTATATAGACGACAACCAAATTTACAGAGATCTCAAGCGCAATAATACATAGTGTCCTCTGTATGAGTAATCTTTAAAAAACTGATGATCTCTGAAACAGAGTTCATAGTTCAGTGATACCTGAATTAACACAAATCTCCCTGAATCAAAGGTTCAAATACGGACATGGTTGGGATAACAGCTACTGTCCTTAGCACAAGGTCAGTAAATGGAACACATGAAGAAGACAGATAGTGATGATTTTTTTCAAGCAAATCATTTCTGGGTGACAAGAAGGCATATTCTGGGCACTGCTGATGGGCTCAGTCATCTAGGAGCTGGGGAGCAGGGGGAAGGCAGGCTGCTGCTGGGTTTGATCTTGTTTTGCCTCCAAGAGAAACTTGAACATCCAAATACTCTAGGATCAAGAATGCATACACACAAATGGAGAAATGAGCAAGGAGCAAAATTCCTTCCCAAGACAATTACAGGAATTAATCTACTTTTCAGAAGTATTTCCCAATCCTTCCTATATTACTTAGTAGCAGGACTTGTAGTGGAGATAGATTCTGCAAGAAAAAAAC
This sequence comes from Lynx canadensis, assembly GCF_007474595.2. Lineage (NCBI taxonomy): Eukaryota > Metazoa > Chordata > Mammalia > Carnivora > Felidae > Lynx > Lynx canadensis. The sequence goes on from NC_044311.2 coordinate 116,320,264, forward strand.
TGCAAGTCAATGAGACAGATGCTATAATGCAGGTATATAAAACCTGCTATGGTGGTAAAAGACAGAATCCTTTCCTTGACTTTGAGATGTAAGGATTTTAGGGAAAGTTCCAGAAAAGAGGTTATGTTAGGACAGATGTTAAATCACGAGTTGGAGTTTGGGCAGAATGCCAGGGTAGAAACCCAGATGGTAGGGAAAGCATATGCAAAAACAAGGAGGGTATTTAGGAAATGATGAGGAAGTCAGTGATGAATAGGACAGGGTGTGTGGTGCGAACTGCTTAGAATAGGGTTCGGAAATATTTGATAGGGTTACGTACTGAGGTATTTTGTCAGCCAGTTTAACGATTTTGGACCTGAGGCTAACCTTAGGCAGGAGTATGACATGGTCAGATTTTTATTTTTAAACGGTAAGTTGGAGAAGGGTATAAATCATGAATCATGATGGTGGTGAGATTTGGGATAACAAATGAAACTACTGAATAGATGCTGAGGAATGAAGACACTAAGACTATAATGATCTAACTTGTACTGGAAGTATAGGAAAGTGAGGAGGTGAAGATTCCAGGTGGACAGATTAGATATAGAGTGTTAATAAGGAGAAGAGACAAGTAAGATATCAGGTTTTCACTCATATGTGGAATTTGAGAAACTTAACAGAAGACCAGAGGGGAAGGGAAGGAATAAGCTATAAATACAGAGGGAGGCAAACCCATAAGAGTCTCTGAAACATACAGAGAACAAACTCAGGGTTGATGGGGGTGGGAGGTTGTCAGGGGTGGGGAAAATGGGTGATGGGCATTGAGAAGGGCACTTGGAATGAGCACTGGGTGTTGTATGTAAATGATGAATCACGGGACTCTACTCCCAAAGCCAAGACTGCACTGTATGTTAGCTACACTATATGTTAGCAGATTTCTCTGCGTGAGGTGGGGAGGCCTGCATGGCTCAGTCAGTTAAGTGCCCAACTTCAGCTCAGGTCATGATTTCATGGTTCATGAGGTCATGATCTCACGGTGAGTTCAAGTCCCACATCAGGCTCTCTGCTGTCAGAACAGAGCCTGCTTTGGGCCCTATGCCCTCCTCTCTCTTTGTACCTCCCCCACTTGCACTCTCTCTGTGTGTCTCTCAAAATAAATTTTAAAAAATATATTAAAAAATATTTCTCTGTATGAGGGACAAAGTAGATGATGCTCTTAACCAAGGCAGAAAATATAGCCCAAATGTCAATTTTCAATAGCCTTCCATCTGATAGCAGCAGATCCTGCTTCCTCCACAAAGCTTTCATTTTTTAATATACCCACAAACCGGTAAGTTGACTAGTCATTATGTTGCACCACCTATGACTTTTTTCTCTTGATTGGGCTCCCACTCACCCACATCTGCTGCCTGCAAAGTAAGTCGGAGCAACTTCTCCATCTGTCACGAGAACATGCCTTGTCAATGACCATATCAAGGACACTATGTCTAAGTGACAGTAGACATGGCTTCCATGTTTGCAACCTCCAGAATGCCACTGTGCTCCATGCCAAGGCAGAACACTGGGCAAATTTGGACTCACTGTTAGAATTTCTCCTCCATTAGAACGTATGCTCTATGAGTGCGGAGATTTTTGTTTCATTTACCGCAATATCTTCTGTATCTACAATAGTGCCTGACATATAACAGGGGCTCAATAAATACTTTTTTTTAAATAAAGCTTGAGATAATTATATCCTCACATGCAATTTTAAGAAATAATACTGGGGCGCCTGGGTGGCACAGTCGGTTAAGCGTCCGACTTCAGCCAGGTCACGATCTCGCGTTCCGTGAGTTCAAGCCCCGCGTCAGGCTCGGGGCTGATGGCTCGGAGCCTGGAGCCTGTTTCCGATTCTGTGTCTCTCTCTCTCTCTGCACCTCCCCCGTTCATGCTCTGTCTCTCTCTGTCCCAAAAATAAATAAAAACATTGAAAAAAAATTAAGAAATAATACAGAGAGATCCAATGTACCCTTTAGCAATCTTCCTTGTAGTAACATCTGGAAAAACTGTAATACAATAACAACCAGGATACTGATGTTAAAGTGGTCAAAATACAAAAGAGTTCTGTCACCACCTCAAGTTGTTCCACAATTAATTTAATTTTTACATCAGTTTAAAGAAACTTAAATGTGGGATTGAAAGAACAGCTTTAAATCCAAATGACAGCCCTGCCTTAGTTTAAAGCTAAAGTTCTCTTTTCTGCTTATTATGGATCTTTGATAAGAAATACAATTGCTGAGAAGTCTGTTTTGCTTGCTGTTTGCTACGAGCATTGTGAGGCCTTTCCTGAATGTAACCCGCTGTGTAGTAGAATGGGTTGTAAACCTTCCTAAATGTAGTCTGATATGTAATGGAATGAGTGATTGTACATAAACTAACCGGCATTTCTCGCTTCTGTAAACCTGCTTGCTTAGCACATTCCTCACCTACCCTACCCCCTTCCCCCGTCCCCCTTTTTCCTCCCGCCACAAGTAACGGACAAAGCCTTCCCGCCAAAGGACAGACAAAGGACGCCCAATCAGAGAACAACAAATGTCCTTACTTTAAAATCAACTAATCAGGCCCCTCATAATTTGAAACCTCCCCTGTGCTATTTGTCTCTGTCTATAAAAACGCTGTACCAACCCTGATCGTGGCCTCTTGCGTCACCGGCGACGAGTGCGCAGAGGACCAGGTTCGAACCTGCAATAAACGACCCTTGCCGCTTGGCTTTGACTTACGACTCTGGTGGACTTTTGTGGGAGGTTTCAGAACTTCGGGCATTACATTTGGAGGTCCCACCGAGATCCCCCCCGAGCCCACCAGACTTCTGGTCAACGGGTCGTATCTGATTCTGATCGGTAAGTAAGCCGGCTCTAAAGTTCTTCCTTTTCTCTCTGATCTGTGTTTCTTCTCTGGAGAACCGGTTCTGTCTGGAAGCTGGTGTGACCCTGGCGGACGCGCTATAGGGCACCCAGCCGGGGTCAGTTGGAGACGTCCACTGACATCTGGGGGCCTTCTTGGCCCGTCTGGGGGCCTTCTTGGCCCATCAGGGGACCTTCTTGGTCCATCGGGGGGCCTTTTTGGCCCATCAGGATTCTTTTCTGTGGGCTGCTTACGCCCAACGCGCCTGCGAACTAAATACTTTCATTTTCTCTATGAACTACCAGAGTGCTAAGAAATATCTCTACGCGTCTAAAAGAAAAACCATCTAGGCATGCCAATTGTTACCCGTATTTTGATGTGATGTGTGTCTGTGTGTCTGTCTGTTAAACTGACTGGAATGATTGTTGGGAGTCAGGGGCACGCACCTGACTTACCCTATGTGTAGTCCCACGGCATAAGCTACGGGATTCGAGTGGGCTCTAACCCGACTTCCGCGGTGATCCTCATACGGCTTAAGGCGGTCAAAATTTATTTTGATCCAAGCAGGGGGTTTATACCTGCCCGCCCATGCTAAGAGGCACCTAAGTTCCCGAGAGGGACGCGGACGGGCGAGTACGCGAGTGCTTCTATGTCAGTCTAAATGTATTGTCACCCCTGGGCCCTTGTAATTACCGCCGTCCTAGCCATAACCCTCTCTGTTGGGCTGGCCGAGACGGCACCAGAAAGTTGGAACCGCTGCGAAAGATTCTTGTTAGTTCTTGTTTTTGTTTCATGGGTCGGATGTTTTACTGGAATTAAGTGTTTTCTCGGCTGATCAGAATTAATTATTCCATGCTTTGTTCCTCTCTCCTCCTTCCTCAGCTCCCTGCGGCTTTCCCTCCCGCCCCCTGGCCAGCGGCGCCCCCTCCCCCATGTCCGTCCATGCTGCCCGCGCCCCCTTCTCTTCTCCTCTTCCTCAGAATCATAACATGGGCCAAACGCAGAGCACCCCTCTCTCCCTCCTTCTCGCCAACTTCAGGGACGTAAAAGCTAGAGGACACAACTTAAGCCTAGACATTCGCAAAAGGAAGTTGATCACCTATTGCCGCTCTGAATGGCCCACCTTTGGGGTCAATTGGCCTACAGAGGGAACCTTCTGCCTCCCTGTGGTCCTTAAAGTAAAATCAATAATTTTCCTACCAGGGAAAGAAGGTCACTCGGATCAGATTCCCTATATTCTGGAGTGGCAAGATTTCATAGAAAACCCACTTCCCTGGATGGCCTCTTTTTTTAACAACAGGGCCATGCAAAATTCTAGCGGCTAAACCTATCAACCTTCCCAAGCCGCCAACTCCAACTGCACCCCCTGTTCTCCCCGACAGCCAAGATTTACTTTCCCTTGACCCTCCCCCTTACCAGGTTCCTCCTCTTATTCCGCAAGCTGCCCCTATCCCTGCTGCGCCGGCAGAGCCTCCCGTAGCCCAGCCCATAGGAGAACTAGAGAATAGGGAGGCTCAACCCGCGCCCATGCCTAGTGGGGGCGAAGTCCAAAGGCCGGCTGGACGCACCCGTAGGCAGGCCCCTCATGAGCCAGGACTCCGCCTTCCTGACTCCACCGTAGCTTTACCCTTACGGGAAATAGGGCCTCCCGATGGTACGGGGAACCCCCGACTTCAATACTGGCCCTTCTCTACCAGTGACCTATATAACTGGAAAACCCAGAATGCCCGATTTTCTGACAACCCTAAAGATTTAATAAGTCTCTTAGACACTGTTATGTTTACCCACCAACCCACCTGGGATGATTGTCAGCAGCTCCTCCGACTCCTGTTCACCACCGAGGAGCGAGAAAGAATTCAATTGGAAGCAAGAAAGCTGGTTCCTGGAGATGACGGCCAACCCACTGCTAACCTTGATCTCATTAATGCAGCTTTTCCCTTGACCCGACCCCCACAGGATGGCTGGGACCACAACACGGCAGAAGGTAGGGGACGGCTGCGCATTTATCGCCAGACTCTAATGGCGGGTCTCCGGGCTGCTGCACGCAAGCCCACTTATTTGGCAAAAGTGTATTCAGTAATACAAGGTAAGACAGAGAGCCCTGCCACTTATTTAGAAAGATTAATGGAAACCTTCAGACAGTATACCCCCATGAACCCCGAGGCCCCCGAAAATCAAGCTGCTGTTGTAATGGCCTTTGTAAATCAGGCAGCCACTGATATTAAAAAGAAACTCCAGAAACTAGAGGACCTGGAGGGAAAACAGATTCAGGACTTACTCCGCGTTGCCCAGCGTGTCTATAATAATAGAGAGACTCCAGAGGACAGGCAACTTAAAGCCACCGAGGAAATGACCAAAGTCCTGGCCGCTGTTGTCCAAAAGCCCCTGGATAAACAAAAGCCCCTAGATAAGGACCAATGTGCCTATTGCAAAGAAAAAGGCCATTGGGCCCGAGAATGCCCTAAAAAGAAAAAGCCACGTCATGATCAAAAACCGTGGCCGCCAAAAACCACACCCACCCTCTTCACTCAAGATGCAGAATAGGGGGGATGGGGTTCGGATCCCCTCCCCGAACCTAGGGTAACGCTACAAGTGGAGGGGAACCCAGTTCAATTCCTAGTCGACACAGGGGCACAACATTCGGTCTTGATCAGACCCCATGGAAAAATTTCTGAAAAATCTTCCTGGGTCCAAGGGGCTACCGGGATAAAAAAATATCCCTGGACCACCCAGAGGACTGTGGACCTAGGAAATGGAAAGGTCACCCATTCCTTCCTAGTCATCCCCGACAGCCCATGCCCCTTATTAGGAAGAGACTTACTCACTAAAATGGGGGCCCAGATTCATTTTACACCAGGGGGCCCCCAAGTGACTGGCCCTCACAACCAACCCATGACCATACTTACTCTAAGATTAGAAGATGAATATCGACTCCATCAGGAGCCACCCTCACAAAGTCAAAACATAGAGCCCTGGCTCCAGCAGTTTCCAGAAGCATGGGCTGAAACCGTGGGTATGGGGTTGGCTAAACATCGCCCAGCTCTATTCATAGAGCTGAAACCAGGGGCAGATCCAGTTCGGGTCCGACAATACCCGATGTCAGTGGAGGCCAGAAATGGCATCACGCCACATATCCGTTGCCTCCTAGACTTAGGCATCTTGCGTCCCTGCCATTCAGCCTGGAACACCCCCCTGCTGCCTGTACGAAAACCTAACAGTGCGGACTACCGTCCGGTACAAGATCTGAGAGAAGTTAACTGCCGAGTCATGGACATACACCCAACAGTACCCAACCCCTATACCCTCCTAAGTGCCCTCAGCCCAGAAAGACAATGGTATACTGTCCTTGATTTAAAAGATGCTTTTTTCAGCCTGCCTCTGGCCCCCAAAAGCCAAGAGCTCTTCACCTTCGAGTAGTGGTCCGACCCTGAGAGAGGCATAAATGGGCAACTCACCTGGACCCGGCTCCCCCAAGGATTTAAAAACTCACCCACCTTGTTCGATGAGGCACTTCACGAGGATCTGGATCCGAGGTAACCTACTTGGGGTATCTGTTAAGAGAAGGCCAACGATGGCTCACTGATGCACGGAAGGAAACCGTCCTCCGCATCCCCCGACCCACAACGCGAAGGCAGGTAAGAGAATTCCTGGGATCGGCCGGGTTCTGCCTCTTGTAGATACCTCGGTTCGCCGAGATGGCTAAGCCTCTTTACCGGGTCACCCGAGAACAGGTGCCCTTTGAATGGACAGAGGAAACTTTACCTACAGAATGTCCAAAGTCACTCACATGGCCTACTGAGATACTCTGTGTTCTGATCCCTGGTCATTTCTCCAGTCTTTTCACCTATTTCCTGCCACATACTTCCCTTTCCAGTGTCCAACTGACACTTTCCTATACACACACAAAGCTGTGTCTCCCTTCAGAGGAGTGCTATTTCTTCTACCCTGACTGCCTCCTCATATCCATCTTTTCCCCTTCCTCTGGCTAGAGCCTAATTCTGACTCATTTAATAATTACTCACTTTACTCATTACTTCTTCCACAAAGCTTTCCTGGAAGCCGCCTCTGACAACTACTGAGTTAGATAACTTGAGTCTATCAATCAATATTCTTTGTCTCTGAGCCACAGAAACCCAATTCAAATGAGTTTAGGAGAACAAAGAAAATCTGTCACTCAAGAATAAATTATAGTAAGAGTATCCCATGGTAAGAGATGTCCATTTTACTGTGAAAAATCTCCACTGTTATACTTAATACAGGGTATTATAACCTGTTTATGTTTTTATCTTCCTCAGCCTCTAGGCCTGAAGAAACTAATCTTAGATTTTCTCAATGCCAAATGTGATTTCCAGATGATCAAAGTTAAATACATGCTGGTTGAGTAAAGGAAATCGTTACATTTTGGTTGAAAATTCAGAATTTTGATATCTAGAGGGAACACTTTATGCACAGGAGATCTTGTTTATAAGTACAGATAAAGAACTTGATGGGGGTGCCTGGCTGGCTTAGTCAGTGGAACATTCGACTCTTGATCTTGAGGTTGTAAGTTCAAGCCCCATGTTAGGTACAGTGATTACTCAAAAAAATTAAATCTTTAAAAAAAGAAAAAGAACTTGAATAATTTCAGAATGAAGGAAAAATTTATAAAAAATCTTTAAGGATGGATGATGATTCCAGACTTACATTTTAACCTTAGGGAAAACACAGGGATGCCTTTCCATTGAGATGGGAGGAAAGGGGGTAAAGTCAGTGATGATGCAAATGAGATCAGAAGTGAGGAGATGATTTGAAAGAGCTTTGCCTACTGGCTACTCTTTTCCCACAAAGATAGTAGATAATGTCACATGCTTCAGAGAGAGCAGTGGTATTTGGAACTGAGGTAGCAGGACTGATTAAAATAGTAACTAGTTGGAAAAGCTTCTGAGGAAAATGCAAAGAGTTTCTTTTTCAAGGGACAAGGAAAAGTGAAGTGGAGGGATAATTTGATACCTGCTTCACTAAAGACCCCATGACCCACAGCACAGCCACAACAAAATGGCCAGGAAATTCCATTAATGTCAATGTGTCACATTACCCATTAAGTTGGCTCTTCTTAGAAAGCAGTTCCTTCTATTTACCTCTATACTTACACCGATATTTTTACCGGTCTTTAATCTCTTTTCCCTCTTCCTGTGAATTTGCTCAAGTCTTACTCACCTTGAAAAAAGAACTTTTTGTTTCCAGGTAGCTACAATCTTTTCTCCTCCTCATCCCCTAAATTTTTGAAGAGTAATAATTATTCACTCTCTCCTTTTTTTTTTTTTTAGTGTTTTTGTTTATTTTTGAGAGAGACAAAGAGACAGAGACAGAGTGTGGGTAGGGAAGGGGCAGAGAGAGAGGAAGGCAGAATCTGAAGCAGGTTCCAGGCTCTGAGCTGTCAGCACAGAGCCCCATGCGGGGCTAGAATTCACAAACCATGAGATCATGACCTAAGCTGATGTTGAAAAGTTAACTGACTGAGCCACCCAGGTGCCCCTCCCCTTTAACTTACTTTCCATTCCCTCTCTCATCCACTGATCTTTGTTTTTGGCTCCAATGCTACTGAAATAGTTTTTACAAAGGTCACTATCATTTAGTTACAAAGAACTGTAGCCTTTTTTCTTACTCTTCCTTCTTTCTGGAATTTCTGAAAGTTTTTGAGCCCACTGACAATTCCCTTCTTTGAAACATTCTCATCCTCTGCATCTGAACATAGCCATCAGAATCACCATACAGAAGAAGACACAATGCAAAATTGTGACCTGAATCCAGACCATGCAGTTTCCCCACTGTGTGGTTTTGGAGAAGTTATTTGCCCTCTCCACACCTCAGTTTATGTAGCTACAAAACAGTTACAATACCACTTAGAGTATTGCCTTCAGAACTCAATCATTCAAAACTTAAACATCAAATGCCAACTGTGGACCAGCTACTCTCTTGAGAGCCTGGGTACATTAAATGCAAAAAGAAAAAGACAAAATTCCCTGCATTATTCAGCTGGGAAAGGGAGACAATAAATAATAAATGTATTAAATATAATAATAAATATAATAAATATGTACATTCTACATTATGTTAGAGGGTGATGATGATGTAGAAAAATAAAAACTAGGGAGGGGATTAAAACAGTCACAGTGGTGAATGGATTGCAATTTTCAATAAGGAAGACAAGTTAGGCCTTATTGAGAAAATGACATTTGAGGGGCCCCTGGGTGGCTCAGTCAGTTAAGCGTTCGACTCTCGGTTTTGGCTCAAGTCATGATCTCATGGTTTATGAGTTCAAGCCCCATACTGGGCTCCATGCTGACAGTGTGGAGCCTGCTTGACATTCTCTCTCTCCCTCTCTCTCTGCCCCTCCCCCACTCACTCTCTCTCTCTCTCAAAAATAATAAATAAATAAACTTTATAAAAAAGAAAAGAAAATGACACATTTTGGAGGGGAGGGGATTATGTAGAAATTTGAGGAATAAGTGTTCATGGCAGAGAAACAGACTGCATAAAGTTCAGCAGGAGATGAGTTCAGAGAGTTAAGGAAGAGTGGAATGTGCCCGGGTAGGGCATTTGAGGACATTGCCTTTTATTTTGAATGAAATTTGAAAGCCTATCAGGGTCGTGAGTGAGAGGTGACATAATCTCTAAACGCTGGAACAGACCCACTGCAGCTCATGTGCAAAGAACAGACTACCTGAGCTAAGTACAAAAGCCAGAGTCCAGGGTGCTACTGCAACAATCTTAGTGAAAGATGACGCTAGTACATATCAGAAAGATGGTGACAAGTTGGGGGAAAGTGGTAAGAAGTAATTGGGCTACAGACAGATGTTGAAGGTAGAAATTCAAGTATTTTCTAATGTGATTGGCTGTAAGCAGAACAGAAAAGAAATGTACCATCTCAAGGTTGGGTTGGCCCGAGCAACTGAAAAAGAACTTTTCCTTTTCTGTAATGGAAAAGACTAGCAGAGGGAATGAATGTTACATCATGAAATTTTTATATCAAAATATTCCACTGTGCTTTAAATTTGCCTCTTTGATTCTTAGACAGCATACTCAGCTCCTTCCTTATCACAGTGTTGCAGCATTCTTGAGCAAATTCATATACACACCTTCGTTTACTTTGATATTTACAACTGGGTTTTCTTTAGAAAGGTAGAAAAGATAGGATTCCCCATGTAACAGATCTGATGGCTAAGGCTTAAAAGAGCTATGCGATTAACCTAGGCTATTAGAATGGATGATACAGTAGAACACAGGGTTTTGTCACTTTATCTGGTTAACTGTAGATCATATAGTGCTAAGAATTGGGGCACTGCAAGATAACTTCAAGACCATACAGTCCAAACCCTTCTACATTACACCCAAAGAAACTAACTCAGACAATCTACGCAATCTACTTTTTCACCCTGTTTTTGCTTTTGAAACCTCCTAGACTTTCCCAAAGACTTGAGATTGAGATTCCATCTTGGTATGTTGAGTGACTAATGTACTACATTTTTCAATCAGAAAATGCCCAATCAGAAAATTTCAATCAGAAAATGGTATAGAAACGAAACCAGAAGACAGTAATGTCCTAAATGCCAAATGAAGAAAGTGTGTGGTGTGTGATGGAGGGCAATCTACTTCACTAAATGCTGCTGAGCAAGAAGGATGAGGCCTGGAATTGGCCAGTGGCTTTAGCAAATGATGATCACTGGGGACCCAGACAAGAGCAGTTGCAGCACACTGGTAGAAGCAAAAGCCTGACTTGACAGGCTAAATGTGAAGAAAGGAGAAAACTTGAAAGCAGCAAGAGGTTTATTACAAACTGGAGCAGAAACATTAACAACTCAGGCAACAACAGATGTTGGTGAGGATGCGGAGAAAGAGGATCTCTTTTGCATTGTTGGTGGGAATGTGAGCTGATGCAGCCACTCTGGAAAACAGTAGGGAGGTTCCTCAAAAAATTAAAAATAGAACTACCCTATGACCCAGCAATTGCACTAGTAGGTATTTATCCAAGGGATACAGGTGTGCTGTTTTGAAGGGACACATGCACCCCAATGTTTATAGCATTACTATCAACAATAGCCAAAGTATGGAAAGAGCCCAAATGTCCATTGACTGATGAATGGATAAAGAAGAAGTGGTATATATATATACAATGGAGTATTACTTGACGATCAAAAAGAATGAAATCTTGCCACTTGCAACTATGCGGATGGAACTAGAGGGTATTATGCTAAGTGAAATTAGTCAGAGAAAGACAAAAATCATATGACTTCACTCATATGAGAAATTTAAGATAGAAAACAGATGAACATAAAGGAAGGGAAGCCAAAATAATATAAAAACAAGGAGGGGGAAAAACATAAGAGACTCTTAAATATGGAGAACAAACAGAGGGTTACTGAAGGGGTAGTGAGGGGGGGATGGGCTAAATGGGTAAGGGGCATTAAGGAATCTAACTCCTGAGATCATTGTTGCACTATATGATAACTAACTTGGGTGTAAGTTTAAAAAATTAAAAAAAAAAATAAAGAAAAAGGAAAAAAACAAATCGGAGCAGAAAAATGAAACCAAAAGGAAAATATTTCTCTCTCTCTCTTAATTAAAAATGGGGATAAGGGGAGCAGGTTTGGGGGCTAATGAAACACCCTAGTAGAAAGGAAAAAAAAAATATTGGTGATATAGGAGATAGAGGTAAAAATCATGGGGCCAATGCCCTTCACTGTGCAAAAGAGATAAAATCCAGTGCCCAAGGAGAGACTGACATTAGAATAAGATGTGTGTAGTTCTTCTCTGTAGCAGGTGAGAAAGTAAAGTATGCAGATACAAAGGCTGCTAGGCGAGTGGATAAGGGAAGTCTACGGACGTTCTTCTGAGTTTCTCTAAGTACACCGTAAGGTGGGAAATAGGTCATATACAGAAAGTGAGGATAAGGGAGAAGAAATTGGTTGCGAGAGGAGAGAGAAAGTGGGAGAGTGAGTGAATTGGGCAAAGACAGCATGATTGTCAGGTAAATCAAAGATGTACTTGATGTGCCTGGTCCAGAGCCATGAGAGCGTCCACAGTCCAAGCTGGGTACCCCTAGCGGCAGGATCCAAGATTCCCTGGGTGTTGAACAAGTGGCAGCTATTATTATTGTGTTACTCAAAAGCACCCTCTCCCTTAACAGAGGTATTAGACAACACTGAATTACCTGCCCTAAAATTGCTTGACATGTTTTTAGGGAGAAATTTAAGAATTTCCTCTTTAATGTCCAATTACTTGGCATTTCCACAATCCTTTATATTTGCAAATTGCCCCACAGTCATGCTTATTATATATGCTTCACCATATCCCTGACTTACACGTAGAATAAAATCAAGTTAAGTAAATCAGAGGAGGCACAAGGTTTTGTTCAGTCAGTACTTGGCAGCGGTGAACAGAGAAGAATTACTCATCCTGGAGTCAACAGTTTAGAGCAGCATTTCCTCAAAGTATACTCTGTGGACCATTAATCCCAACTGATGTTCCATGAGCAAGAGTTCTAAGGTCAAATAAGTGTGAGAACTCTACGTGGTATATCTCTTAGATTGTCACAAAGTTCATTAGCATCTTTGCTTACCCCTGGCGTTAAAGAGATCTGATTAACATATTTAACCTTGTACTTCTAAGGCTTGTTTGACCAGGAAATTGCTTTTATTTTCTTTAAAGCTGAGCCCAGTTTTATGGGTGTGTGTAGCAGTCATTGATACAGCCAATTCCCATATCAATCCCTCTCTTCTCCTTCTGCAGCCCAATCCAGTTTTAGCTGGGCACACTGATACTTAGACAACAGGTTATATTTCCTGCTTCCCTGGCTGCTAGTCTTGGCCACAAAACTAAGTTTTAACCAATGAGGTAACCAATGAGAAATGATATGTATAACAACTTATAAATAGTCTTAAAGGCAAGGGGCACACCTTTCTTTGTACCACTCCCTTCCTCCTTTCGGCTGGCCAGAAGGCAGAGTAATAGTTTCAGCCTTAGCATTTAAACCTGTAAAATGCTCATTAAAGAGGAAAAAGCTGCAAGACAGCACGAACCTGGCTACTTCATCATTGTGGAGCCACCACATGGGCCACACAGTGCCTACCTCCAACTCCTTTAAGTGAGAGAGAAATAATTCTTCAGTTTTGTATATAGCACCGTTACCTTGTTCTTCTGTTGCTCAAGGCTGAATCAAGTCCTAACAAATACAGCATAACACGTATCATCATCTCCTAGAACAACGTTCTTCAGAGGACACTCTCAGAAGTACTGGTCAGCCACTGAAACTACATGCCTCCTTCCTCCAACAAATACATTTTTGTCTGAGTCCACACACATGGAATCTTCATTTATGTCTGCCATTTCCATTGTTTCCCCAAATATTTGTGAACAAAAGGCAGCAGCTAAATGGAAAGAGCAATGGTTATGTCAAACAATAAACAGTCAAGGCCTACCTCTGCTTCTTGACCTTAGGCGGGTACTCTAAAATCTCTGCTCCTCAGTTTCCCTGAAGATGTAGAAGAAATAGTATATTCTCTGCTTCATAGTGTTGTTGCACTAATAAAATATACACTAAAAGAAATCATAATGTAGCCTACTACACAAAAGCTCTTACTGTTACTGTTATTCCACTACACCAGAGGGAGCTCTGGTCCAAACCTACTAATGCATAGGTATGCATACCAGAGTTGTCTCACATCATTTCTATAGATACCACTTCTCTGTGGACAGGTGGAACCAGATAGCCTCCTTGGTCCCATTCAAATGCAAATTCTAAGTACAAATGGCACCCTTAGAATCTTGAGGCTAGGATGGAACCTTTGGGAGACTCTTGAGTCTATGACTCTATATTAAAGTGAGATACACCTAGGGGCACCTGGGTGGCTCAGTCGGTTGAGCGGCCGACTTCGGCTCAGGTCATGATCTCACGGTCCGTGAGTTCGAGCCCCGCGTAGGGCTCTGTGCTGACAGCTCGGAGCCCGGAGCCTGTTTCAGATTCTGTGTCTCCCTCTCTCTGACCCTCCCCCGTTCATGCTCTGTCTCTCTCTGTCTCAAAAATAAATAAACATTTAAAAAAAAATTAAAAAAAAAAGTGAGATACACCTAAACCATCTTGGAATTATAAATTTACTAGCTTAGAAAGACCTTGAGAGAATAAATTCTAAATCTTTGCCTTCAAGTGAATATCTGAGGGCTTAACAGTTCTCACCATAAGAAAATCACTCCTCAGAATTAAATTTAAATTCCTTACCCTAATTTAAGTCTCCGGTTCTCTTGTGCATACTTTGATAGTCTGCAAAAAGCTGGTACAATTTGTTCAACATTCACCCTTTATGTTTGATGACATTTCCTAAGACAATCTTCGTGTGAATATTGAGTCTAAAACTCACACTTGCCATGGCAACTGTTGTTTCTATATTTAAAAAAATAAATCATGCAAGATAATCCAACTCACTGATGAGGACTTTCATGAACATAATACAAGTACTTTATTTCTAAAGTTATGGATATTTAGAAATCTATTTATAAGCAAAGAGATTGGGTAACAAATTTGCAAATCAAAACATGCTTTAAAGCTAAAATTATCATTTCTAAACTAAGTAGCTGAAAAAAAATAAGACTATTAGTTAAAATAGGTACATACATTATTCAAATGATACAGCTAACATTTTTTAAGCTTAAAATAACTGAAAAACAAACATCGAATTGATATTCATTTATTCTTGTCACTATATAACCAGAACAGTGCAAACTAGTTTTGTATGGCATCATTCACAGAAAGAGTATTCCAACATCCTTTACAAAATTAAAATAACTCATAATATTAATTTTGTTTGTTTTCAGTTTCTGGGACATGTCTGACATATATTACCAGATATACTCAGTCTCAGTTTGCTATTTTTATTGTAAATCCTGATGAAGGGTATTAGCACTGCACTCAACAAAATCCATTAAATGATTGATTTTCTTAAGCCAATATGAAATTAGCCTAGTAAAATGGAGTTACTAAAAAACATTAATTAAATGTCTGTGTTTGCTTATCAACCCCTATCCCCTGTACACTATTTAACTGCATAACTCTACAGAACTGGTAGTTTCCATTTGTCTCTATTGACAAGTTTACCTTTATAAGATCTGAAATGCCAAGAAAGTAGTTGAAGTTAGAAGTAGGAAAAGGGAAGCTATAAGGGGGAGTGTCTCTTTGGTAACCAACAAAAGTCAATATTTTTATATCAAGGTATTGTGGAAATAAGAGTGAGTTTTCTCACTGTGGTAGATTAGAATCCAAATGCCTTATCAGTTTTAATATAAATATGAATAGATAGATACAGAAATAAATACAAAATACAGATATGCCTATATGCATAGGTGAGTTTACTTATGTATATTGCTCAGGTATGTCCACCGAGAAAGTCTAAGTAGCAATACTGCTCCAGTAGGAATATAAATATCTAGCACCCATATTTTAGTTTCTAAATACTTTCCTCCAATAAAAACAAAAAACGAAAAACAAAAAAAAAACAAAGCAGAGCTCCTAGAGGAGTAGTGGATTCCAGGGCCAATGTAGGAAAAATATCAGACAATCCTGGAATATGTTGTTGTACCAAAAAGAAGGAAATACTAGAAAATGATGAGAACACATTAAAGAACAACTTGAAGAATTTCAATGGCCAAATTTGAGTAAATCTGAACAATTAACTAACTGATATATTTGATTTTAATCCATATGCCATCGTGATATAAATAAGTAATTGAGTAAATATATAATGAGAAGGGATGGCTTTTATTATAGTCAAATTCTAATTATAAATGCAGATGGAATGATGAAAATAGAAAATCACTATTAGGCAAATACCACAGTAATGGTTATTACAGGCAAGAGTCACAGATGGATGTTAAAATTAGTAGGTAAAAATATGATAAGAAACAGGGTATTTGCACATTCAAAATATCTCCCCATAAGACATTTATTATTAATTACAAATGAAAAAATAACCATACAGTGGAGAAACATGGCAGATCCTACCTTAAGCAAGTGAAAAAAATTGGAATTGCATAAGGTACCATGAATTCTTAATACCATACTTCCTGATATGATACACTGAGAAGGTTATAACATTACTTCTGTGATATTCTTGGCAAAAAATGCATAAGTTGAATTTAATCATGAGGAAACATCAGATAAACCCAAATCAAGTGACATTCTACAAAATAACGGGTCCCTGCTCTTCAAAATGTCAAGGTCATAAAAGACAAACTAAGACAGAAAAATTATAATAGATTTGAGAAGGCTAATAAAATGTAACAACTTAAGGTAAAGTGGGATTCTGGATTAAATCTTGGACTAGAAAAGTGGCATTAGTGGTACACCTGGGAAAATTTGAAATCTCTAGGTTGGTTAATGATATTATTCTGTAAATGTTTATTTTTTGCAGTCATTAATTTTATCATGAGTAGGCAAGATATTAACATCAGGGGAAGTTGGGTTAATAGTATATGAAAGCTGTCTCTTTTTGCAACTTTTAGTAAGTGCAAGATGATTTCAAATTAAAAGTTAATTTAAAAAAGTGCAATCTCCACCCCCACCTCTATGAGCTTCAGGGGACAATATTTTACCTCAGTGTTGTGATGTGATTGTCTATTGCTGTGAAATAAACTACTCCAATCTTAGTGACATAAAACAACATTGCGTCTCATTTTCAGGGGTTTTAATCTGAAATCACCTGATACTTGCTAAAGTTGCAAAAATGGCACAGAGAGCTTTTATATATCATTCAACAAACTTCTCTTAATGTTAATTTGTTATATAACCATAATATAATTAATGAGCTAAAAACGAACAGTGATACAATAATACTATTGTTCTTAGGTGTCATGGTTCTAGTGGCTGATTGGACTGAACTGGTTGGTTGTCACTCAGAGTCCTTCATGTGGCTAAGATCAGGCAAAGTGACACAGGTAGAGTCATCTGAAGACTGCAATTACCATACTTTGCATACTGGGAAACATTGATCTACCTGAGCTCCCTCCAACATGAGCATTCTTGATCGCTTATATTCTCTTGCTGTAATCATTGTTCTCTCTCTAATAGTGACACACTCTTGAGGATTTATAAAATATTTGCAAGAGACACATTTAATAAAAGACTGCTACACAAAATATACAAAGAACTCTTAAAACTCAACAACAAGAAAACAACCCAATTAAAAATGGTCAACAGGGGTGCCCGGGGTGGCTCAGTCGGTTAAGTTTCCGACTTCAGCTCAAGTCATGATCTCACGGTTTGTGGGTTTGAGCTCCCCATTGGGCTCTGTGCTGAGGGCTCAGAGCCTAGAGCCTGCTTCAGATTCTGGGTCTCCCTCTGTCTCTGCCCTTCCCCTGCTCACACTCTCTCTCTCTCTCTCAAAACTGAATAAACATTTAAAAAAAATTTTTTTTAAAAAAAGTCAACAGTCCTGAACACACATCTCATTAAAGAAGAGACACAGATGAAAAGTAACCATATGAAAAGATGTTCAATGGCATATGTTATTAGGCAATTACATACAAAAACAACAATAACATACCATTACACACCTGTTTGAATGGCCAGAATCCAAAACATTAACAACACCGAATGCTTGTGAGGACATGCAGCAACATTCACTACTGGTGGGAATGCAAAATGGTACAGCCCCTTTGGAAGACATTTTGGTGGTTTCTGATAAAAGTCAACATCCTCTTACCATATAATCCTGCAAACACACTCCTCAGTATTTACCTAAATGAATTGAAAACTTATATGCACATGAAAATGTGCACATAGATTTTCGTAGCAACTCTATCCATATTTATTCATAACTGCCAAAACTTGAAAGCAACTAAGATGTCCTTCAGTAAGTGGATGAATAAACAACCAGACAACAGAATATTAATCAATGCTAAAAAGGCATGAGCTATCCAGCCATGAAAAGACACATGTAACTAAGTGAAAGAAACCAATCTGAAAAGGCGACATACTGAATGATTCTAACTAGGTAACCTTCTGGAAAAGATAAAACAATGGAGACAGTAAAAAGATCAGTGGTTGCCAGGATTAGAGTGGAGAGAGGTATGAATAGGCTGAGTGCAGAGGATTTTTAAGGCAGTGAAAACTATTCTGCAGATAGTACACTAATTGATACATGTTATTATATATTTGTCACCCATAAAATGTACAACACCAAGTGAACCCTAATGAAATGAAGAAGAGCAAACCCTAATGTAAACTAAAGACCCTGGGTAATTGTAATGTTTGTAACACTTATTGATTGTAATAAATGTACCACCCTAGGGCAGGATGTCAATAGTCGGGGAGGTTGTACGTGTGTGAGGACAAGGGGTACCTATGGGGAACTTGGGGCACTTCCCACTCAATTTTTCTGTGAACCTTAAAACTGCTATTAAAAAAATAAAGTCTATTAATTTAAATTTTTAAAAAATAAAAATGGGCATAGATGACATTTTATAGAAATTCTTAAGGAAAATACAAAAAGTGCCAGCCACAAATGAAAAGACTGATACATCTGACTCATTAAAATAGAAACTTCTGTCAACAAAAGACACCATAAACAAAAAATTACTTTAAAGCTTCAATCTGCGAAAAGATATTTGTAACTCATGCAGGTCCAGACCATATGTAGAGAAAAATACAAACTATTCGGTAGAAAAGCAGTAAAGAAAATGAATAAGAATTCACAAAGGAAGGAACCCAAATGGCCAACAGAAATAAAATGGGTGCATAACCTCACTAGTAATCAGGAAAACACAAGCTAAAAATGTCAGTGAGATATCATTTCACAATTGCCAATTCGGTAAAAAATTTCAAAAGCCTAATATCTGTTGTGGAAGTGGAGACATACAAAACTTACATCCAGTGATGGGAGGATAAATTGGCATAGCCACTTTAGAGAACAATTGAGCAATATCTTATAAAGTTAAAATGAAAATGCTCAGTTGTTCTTAGAGATACTTTTTCCCAGGGGACTGAAAAAATATGTACTTGAAATGTTGATTACAACTTTGTTTAACCTAAATGTCTCCCAGAAAGAAATGATAAAGTAAATCATGATATATTTATTCAATGAAGCGCTATACAACTGTGAAAAAGATTGAACTAGAATCACATGCATCATCATGGACTGATTTCAGAACCAGAATTGAATGAAAAGAGTGAGTTATTGTATGATGCATAATAGTATTTGTTTAAATCTAGAAGATACACAGAATAGTGCTATGTATTGTTTACGAATACATGCAGTTTTAGTTGCTGTGTAGAAATCTGGAATGATAAATACTAACTTGGGCTTATTTATCTCAAGAAAGGAAGGGAGAGTAAATGGATAGGAGAAAGGTACCCAAGGTAGTCTCAACTTTATCTATAAACTTTTATTTCATTTTTTAAATTTAAAGCAAGTAAAACAAAAGGGCTACATTTTATATAACATTCTTTGAAATGTTCTGGGTGTTTGGGGTGCCTGGGTGGCTTATTCAGTTAAGCGTCGGACTTAGGCTCATGATCTCATGGTTCGTGGGTTCAACCCCTGCGTTGGGCTCTGTGCTGACAGCTCAGAGCCTGGAGCCTGTTTCAGATTCTGTGTCTCCCTCTCTCTCTGCCCCTCCCCCACTGGCACTCTGCCTCTCTCTTAAAAATAAGTAACAAAATTTTAAAAAAAGAGAGAAATGTTTTGTATGTTTGAAATAGGTCTTAATAATGGAGAAATGTGATAAAAATCAAATAATTTGAAAGTCTATTTTCTCTCTGCTCATTATTACCTATCCCAGCATTAGTGGGACATCGTTCCTGAATTTCACAGTTGGAATAGGGGAAATTTTGTAATAATCTGATTTTGACCAAAGGAAACGGACTAGGAACTAAAACCAGGACAAAAATTGTTCAGAAAAGTCAAGGGCCAGGAATCCCCCAAAACCACCATGAAATTGAAAGAATGCTTCAGGCATTACCTTTCACTGTTCAGTAAGAGATGACACCTGACAGAGCACAAGTATGCCAGCACTATAGTTTATTTGGTTCTCTTCCTCAAACTAGTCAGTAGAGGAAACTTCCCTCAGGAAGTGAAAGGCAAAATTATAGAGATGTCATTTTAGTAAACAAAAGGCTAGCCTTTCATCCTGAAAGGAGAAGTTAACAGGAAGCATACCTAAGTGAGAGCCTGAATTAGCATGCAGTAATTTTGTGCCTTGTGGCTGATGGCGGAAGTCCGCAAAAGTGACAGTGGCAGGATGAACAGCGTCACCACACCATCATCCCAGAATGGGATCGCCACCAGGGAAAAGAAAGAGCCACGTATATTCCAAAGAGAAACGCGTTTGAGAAAAACTCAAAAACCTTTTGATTAGCTTCCCTATTCCTTCCACTTTTATGCTTTTGTTCATTCCCTGCAGATTGGTTTATAGATATTCTGAGGCTGAAAAAGCTTCGCGCATCCTGGTGCTGGAATGAAAAGGTGGAGAAGCCACAATGACTTCAAATGCTATCGTTGCAAACTGCGCAGACCCCCTACTCCCTGCAGAGTGAGGCCCAAGAAGGAAAGATACATGGTGTTCTACGTCCTTGAGGTTTTGCACAATTTCATTTAAATTATATTTTAGGTTTTATCTTTATGTTTCATCAGGTCCTAAAAAGTCACTCTCATTTTATCAGCTTTCAATTCTAGGGCTAAAGAAAAAAATTCTAAACTACTAAACTATTCCCTGCTTTAAAACCTGGGCTCTCACTTATCTGGGCTCCTGCATTGGTGGTATAATCCCTCTTAGGGAGCAGCTAATGCCGTCTCCAGACATCCAGATTAAAAATGTAAAGATTCATGAAAAATCCAGATATTATATGCTTTAATCATAGAAAATATTATATGTTAGGGAGGGCTTCTAGATAAGCAATTCGGTTTTTTTTTTCATTCCATGTTTGTTTGTTTGTTGGTTTGTTTGTTTTACCTTAACCTATACAACAGATACAGTTTTGCAATGAGAAAATGGATAGCATGGCAGAGAGTGAGTTACTAAATACTTAGAAGATTTTGGGCAGTTTCCCAGAATTTCAGATGTTAAAGAAAAAGTTTACAAAGGTGTGGGAAAGAGTATATTAAGGAATTGAAACATAAAACTTATTCAATTAGCCAGTTTTTTTCATATTAGTGATTATGATTCAAAGGATTTTACTTACATAAAGTCACAGGAAACAATTTTCCGTGTTTGATTTTTTTAAAGGAGAGGTTTTATACGTGTGAGTTCATTTACTCAACAATTTTACCTTAAATACTTCCTAGTGATTTACCAAGATAAAAAATGAGAAGAAATGAACTTTAAAAAAAAAAGATTATAGGCAGTTAATTTTCCCAACAGCTCATTTCTTGAGATGTCTGCTACAAGCTGAAAGCATGTTGGGTGCATCATGAAATTCACGAGAAGCCTTTATATCTGAAACAATGGAAACCTTACAGCATGCTGTCTTATATTGTTGGTTACTTTACAGCTTCCACAGGAAAAGCATAGAGTCTGTAATACTGATGTTTGAACTACTTGAGCCCTTCTCATTCACAACCCTGAAGAATGAACTAAGGAAATATACTTATGATCCCTATATTCCCTGTCTCATACTACCTTCTGATTGTTATAGATCATAAGAAGACAGACCAGGGGCACCTGGGTGGCCCAGACAGTTAAGTGTTGGACTCTTGATTTCGGCTTAGGCCATGATGTCACAGTTTGTGAGATCAAGCCCTGCATCAGGCTCTGTGCTGATGGCGTGGAGCCTGTTTGGGATTCTCCCTCTGCCCCTCCTGCCTGCTCTCTCTCTCTCTCTCTCTCTCTCTCTCACTCACTCTCTCGCTCTCCTCTCTCTCAAAATAAATATACAAACTTAAAAAAAAAAAGAATACAGACCATATCATTGCATTAGTTTTCTGTTCTTAGTGGAGTGCCTGGTGTCTACAAATAAATTCTCCACATTTCACAAATGCAAAAAGTAAGATTCAAAGGAGTGTGCACAAGGTAGAAAAGCAAATCCCAAGCCTGGTGACTGTAGCAGTGCCCTGGCCCTCACCCTGGCCCGTGTTGAGGTGTGGAGAGCCCCTAACACAAGACTCTTCTAGTAGGCAGCTTCCTATGAAGACTGCAGATATCTCATGTTCCTCAAAACAAAGATGGCTCAGAGAGAGGGAAACTTAATTTATAGGATACAATGCGGCAAAATACCATTTACTGATAGTGATAACATCCTGATGAGGTAAACTAATGATGACATATCTGACTGATGCCTTACTTCCCAAAACTGCTAAAAAGGATAATTTTCTGTTCCTACATGATTAAAATCCCTTGAGATCCATTTATGCTTAATGCAATCTAAGACCAAAAATGAATATTTCTCCCAACCACATGTACTTTGATGCATTTGCCCTTCAGGAGGATTATGTAACAGACACCTTTCAGGAGATTCTGTGTCAATTAAGAGAAAGCAACTTTAATTGTGATTACGAATATTTAAACCAGGTGTGATTTCCTGGCTGCGTTTAGCCAAATCTCCTGCACACCCTTTCCATACAGCACCTCTCGGTTCACCCTAGGTAGACTGGCATACATTACAGTTAACTGTGGCTCAGCAAGCTTCCAATAGAATCTTGTCAGTGCAATTTCACACAATGGGTGGGCATGTGTGTTCTGCATATTAGGAAAGCTCTTTGCCAATGCAACAAGTTTTTTATTCTGAATTCATTTAAAGCTTCAAATGAGGTTCCAATGGCAGCATCAGAGAGGGAGAAGTTAACAATGACAGTCACGGTTCTCAGAACACCTTGGCTTTGTCAACCAAACCATTTAGGCAGTAAACTGCCTCTACTATGCTCTATTTCTGCTTCTTGCTCTCATGATGACGTCTTATATTAGTAAGGGTCTGATTATTTTTATTAACAGGAAAAAATTTTATTGTTTTTTACGGCATATAAATGAAACACATAGGGGTGGTAGAATTAATTTGCATTTCTTACTTTATATATTTTGCATTGTTTGAACTTTCAAATAGCATGTGCTACCTGAATAATTTTATATATTAATGAAATGATTTTTAAAATAATGGACATTTTCCCAAGTAAGCAAACACAAGCAATACTTGCTTGTTTTTCAACATACAGACAATAAGAAAATATACAAAATAGAAAGCAACCATCTTCTACAGATATCAACTGATATATTACATATTTATTTATTTACTTATTTATTTTTAATTTTCCTAATGTTTATTTATTTTTGAGACAGAGAGAGTGCAAATAGGAGAGGGGCAGAGATAAAGGGAGACACAGAATCTGAGGCAGGCTCCAGGTTCTGAGTTGTCAGCACAGAGCCCGACGCAGGGCTCGAACCCATGAACCGTGAGATCATGACCTGAGCCGAAGTCAGATGCTTAACCGACTGAGCCATCCAGGTGCCCCAATTAGATATTTATTTATATTAAATTGTGAAAATACTTTTAATTTGGTTAATACAGTTTTGTTACATATTTCTTTCTCTTAATAATATAGAATGATCATCTTTCCATATGAATGTATAAGTTTCTGCAACATTATTTTTTTTAATTTTTTAATGTTTATTTATTTTTGAGACAGAGAAAGATAGAGCATGAGCGGGGTAGGGGCACAGAGAGGGAGACACAGAATCCGAAGCAGACTCCAGGCTCTGAGCTGTTGGCACAGAGCCCGATGCAAGGCTCAAACCCACGAACTGTGAGATCATGACCTGAACCGAAGTCGGACACTTATTAACCAACCAAGCCACCCAGGTGCCCCTGTGACATTATTTTTAATAGCTTCAACATATTCCATTATGGGCATATCTTAAATATTCTTTACCCAGTCCCCTAATTATATACATTTAGTTTGCTTCCAATTCCTCAGCATTATAAACAATACTACATAAACATTTATAACATTTATATTACATATAATATGCATTTATATTACAGGAGTATCATGTAAAAGGTTGAACCCATTTGTATTCCTACCCACCATAGAGCAAAGTTACCATCCATTTATAATGGTTCTCCTATTTCACCATAAAAGAAAAGAAAAATAATAGTTTTAAATTAATGAAAACAGAAGCTAGAGAATTGAGGGTACTAACACCAGCAGTAGCCTTATACAAATCCTTTCCTTAGGAGGAAGGAAAGAACTAACTACAATGTTTTGAGAACCCACGATGAACTAGTCACTATGCAAAACGTTGACATAAGCCATTCCATCCAGTCTTTCATAACGACCCTAGGAAACAGGTACACATGTATTATTATCTCCATGTTACAGAGAAGGCAACTGAGGTTCATGAAGGCTAAGTATATTGACCAAGGTTACCTAGACAGTAAGTTTCAGCCCTGATATACAAGCATATTTGTCTGACATCATGTTCTTTTGCCATTCAGATTTGACGTTTTCCACCAGGTTTCCCACTCTTTAACATGTTTGTGACACATGACCCTGCTGAGTTCCATGTAATGTAAGGTAGTCCTGGTCTCAGGATGAGCACTAGGTGTTACATGTAGGGGATGAATAACTGGATTCTACTCTTGAAATCATTATTGAACTAACTTGGATACTTACTTACTTACTAAATAAATAAATAAATGAATAAATAAATAAATAAAGTACTCCTGGTCTCAAGTCTGGAAGAATTACCTGCTTCAACATTTACATCTTTTATAGGAAAACACATAAAGCAATTTGAGGGGAGATAAGTATATTATTTTGTAACATTTTCACAGAATCTTCAGCTCGGGTCATTCATACTTTATAAAACTTGTCAAAGTTTCAGACATAAAAACTTTGAGAAATAAGTTTTAGGAAAGTTATTTTCAGCTACACACATTTGCCTTAAATTAAAACAAAACACAACAAAACAAAAAAACAACTTAACTTACTAATGAGTACACACCTTGAGAAATAAATGGCAGAGAAAATAAAAAGCCCAAATGAGAGTGATGTCAGATGCTGGGGAATATGCACTTAAGAACAATAATGACAACTTCTAATGCATAACTCACATCCCACACGCCCATATGAAAGGCGACATCTTAAGTAATAGACTTAACTGTCAATTACACTATCTGTTCTCACATTTAGTGTGAATGAAACTGGAGCTGCAGGAGGAGAATGCACATAATTTTCGTTAGAAACAAATGGGTGACTTCATTCGTTCCAACTTGTAAAATTCCTTTTGTTGACTACACTTTCAGATTTTTTGACATCGGAATTTAACCATAAGGCCGTCATTTCTTCAAAGAAAATTATCCCCTGAAAATAGTGCAGTATCATGGCAAAATGTATAACTTTAAAGTTTCCTACAAAAATAATTACTCCTTAACTTGGCATTTTCATGAAGGAGGCAGAGCAACCAAGATTCTGTAAGTTTTTCCTAGACCCCAAAAGTAAGGCAGTTACCAATCCTAAATTTTAAATCAGCTGATTATGAAATCTTATATTTCTCTTTATTTCAATAATATATTTCCTTCTCCTCCAGTGTTGCAACATCCTAATATATTGTATATATTGAAATATATGCAGTACCCTAATTATTATGGGAAATTCTGGAAATTCATAAAATGCTAATCTTGCTTTTTTTTTTTTTTCTCACAACTTCATTTGTAAAGTGGCAAAATTAAAGTCAGAAAGGAAGGAAACTAGGAAAATCCTAGCTGATTTACCCTTGGGAAAGAGGAATGTTTGTTCTTTTTCTGTTTGCACATATAAGCCTAAAGAGAAAAAAAATTAGGAGCAGAATGATGCTGGCATTCTCATCTAATCTGATATTTGAAAAGCAAATCTTCATTCTTATTTATCTGGCTGCGGGAAATGGTTTTTCCCCATGCTTTGACAAAAGGCATCCTCCAGGATGCTGACATCGATGCAAACAGGACGGCTATCCTCAATCTGAGACCAAGTTCAGAGTGCCCCTCTGCCCCCTCCCCCGCCCCGCAACACACATACACACAGTACCCGCTTTCCTCACCGAAAACCCCTGGGGGGGGGCTCCAAAGCATTCACCCTGTGTTCTCACAATACTCCTCTCAACGGAAGCACCTCCTATATAAAATCAATTGCTTCAATCCTCAAAAAGAAATCTCTCTAAATCAACAAATAACTTGGAGAGTATGACATATTTTTATTGAGGAATCAGGAGTTTTAGATTCATCAATGTGCGGAATGGTGAGTAAAATGAATGACTTCCTTGCAGATATAAGACATTGGCATTCATTGTCCATACGATTAAAATATAAAAGGTTATGATTATACAGTATTTGATTAATCTCAATTTTAAAAAGCCACAGATAAGCTCGGTTTAACATAATTTGTATGGGTCTGAAAGCATCCCTCAGTTTCTTAGACATACTGGGAATATAGCCTCATCCGGCTCCCATGTCTCTGCCTCTGCAGAAGCAGTGTTTCCAAGTGTAAGAAGTCTGCCATTAGAGGAATATGTAAGAGCAAGGACACCTGTGCTCTCATTGGCATTTAGCGTTCATTAGAACTCTGAGAGCTGAGGTCTCTCACCAACTCGATTTAAGCAACTTTTATTTATGTAACACTTAGAAAATCCATAAAGAAAGAATAGGTGGCCTTCAGGCTATTCCTAAATGACCCCCAGGGTGATACAACTCCTAATTTCTGCTGGGTAGGGAATCCACTTACTTTTCTAAAGAGGGGCTTTATTTTCCCTTTCACTTTTATTGACAGCAGCATGGGTCTACTCCTCCTGTGATTCAGTCCCAGAGGCATTTTCAATTATGGCAAACAGAAGCTTCTTAACATTCTTTCCATATCATGATCCAAATGTCCTAAAATCCAGTGTGGGACAATGCACGGGTTGGAAGCTGTTGTTCACATACGATTTATATAAGCTTCTTTGCAGCACTCCAAAGATGTAGGATTGGAGTATTGAAAATCATGGAGACGGTACACTTAAAAATCATCTGGTTGCTTTCAGGCCGTGAAAATTACCTGTGAGCTAGACCAGGCATTAACCTTCAAAATGCATGTTCAGTGTCGGATGGTGGGGAAGAGCAGAGGAGGAAGCTGGGACTTGTAGATTAGGGAAGGGAAGGCAGTCAAATGCATACCTCACTTTGTGAACAGTTGTTGCGTCTTGTAAGAAGTATCTGAAATATTTTAAAGTTACATTCAATGTCTTATATACTTAGGAAAGACCATTTCAAAGTGTCTGTGCTACACATATATTAATGAGAAAATAGGAAGAGCAAACCTAAGGTAGGTACTATTGTTATCATGCTGTTTACAGATGAGGGAACTGAAAGTTTAGGTAGTTTACCCAAGGTCACGCAGCTAGTAAACTACTGGTAGAGCTGGGTTCATAGCCAGGCATTCTGGCTCCAGAATGCACTGTTTATCACCACATTATACAACTTTCGGTTTTCAGAAAATTTATTTTTGAAGTCTTTAAAATCTTATTTCCCTTTTAAATCATCATACAGAGATATTAACCTGATTATTCTCAGCTATCCAATCCCCCCCTCCACCTCCATGTTCCCTGACTAGGTTTACCCTAAAGGAACGCACCTTTAAGCTTTTATTTTCTCAGATGATTTTGTAAAGAGTGTAAAGTTCTTTGAAATTCCCAAATAAATGCAAACAAAGTTCTGAGCCAATATTTGATGCACTAGCAATCTGTGCCAAAGCAATTTTTATCACTATAAAAAGCAAATTCCAGTGGCCCAATGATTCTTTTATTTATTTATTCAATTATTTATTTATAACATCTAGAGCATATGATCTTTTGGGTTAATCTCACAGTTGAAAAATCTCATAGAGAGTGGAGAAATGAACAGATGGCATAATTCCAGGAAAGGCCAGGAAACTTCATAGGTTTCTGCATAGCAATTTAAAATTCACATCAAACTGAAGCGCATGCCTAGTTAAAGCAGGCAATCTGTTGTCTGGGTTAGGAGTTTACAGGAAAAAGCATAAGTACCACCAATAAGCATATCATCTCTGACTCAGGGATGTTTCCATACCCTCTAATTGGTGCCATTCTGTACTAATCAATACATTACAAGCACCTAATAGTCACTCCCGCAATCCTGGCAAAACAACTCACACCATAGAAAGCACTGTAGCCCTGAATATTCATACCCAAGTGCAAATGTTAATTCATGCAGTGCTTGCGTTAAACTGGTCTAATTATCTACTGAAGGAATCTATTAAGGGCATGCTGTCAATCCTAAAGATTGGGTTTCAGCAAAGTGAAACTGAATTGGGTGCCTTTTCAACTAATTACAAAATTCTGCCTGACATGCTTTAAGAACGGTCAAAAAAAAGTACACATGGCCAACATACAGCTCCCCAACACCCACGGCATCTCCTCTTGTCAATCAAGAAATACAGAACACAATCTTAGTCAGAGAAGCACAGCCTAGGAGACCATGTGTCCTTTCATTACACCTCTCATTGTCTCATAAGAAATGTGGCATGCCACACATAACCAGATTTTTTATAAATCTCAGGCTGCCCATAAATGGATTTTCATTGTACAGTTTAAGCCAATAACCAGTAACTTTTGAACACGTAGAGATATTCCTCATTGGCTATGTTTAGTATTCTACACATTTAGCTTTAGAAAATCTGTTTATAGAATTGTTTTTTTTTCTTTTGTCTCCAATGTTAACCTAAAAATGGAAAGGAAAGTATGATTCTTCCCCTTCTGCCCCTCCTGTTTTCTCTAGGTCTTAAGTTTCGCTAAGTTTCAAATTCTACAGCTCATCCCACACTCATAGAGCATGAGTAGTCCTTATAAGGATGACAGTTTGCAATATAACATCTCGATAATGTTCTAAAATATTTGGTGGGTGGAGCCAACCTACTGTCAAATCAGACATTCTTTTCCTCCACCAGAAAATGTCCATCATTGCCTGGCCCAGCCAGATTTCCCATATCCTTTCTCCTGACATACTCACACCTTAGGTTTTATACCATTCACATCTCTATTTAGGACACCTATATAACAACTGAAATTCAAATAATAACACTAAGCCATCAACTAAGCTGATTTGGCATCGGCACACTTTATAGAAGCCATGCAGCATTTATAGAGATTTTACAAAGATTATCCTCAATGATGAATAAGGATTGGTGATTAAATGATTCAAACAATTCACTATAATAATTCATAGCCTTTCCTCTTTCTGTCACATCGCATGTCCAAAACATCAGTAAATCTCATTAGCATTACCTTAAAAATCTATCCAGAGTCTCTCTACCTCTACTGGTACAGCCATGTTCAAGGTACCATCATCTCTTACCTATAGTTACTGCAATGGCTTCAAAACTTGAACCTCTGCTTCCAGCTTTGCCCCTCTCTTCGTGTATATATCCCCTCCACATAGAAGCTATAATATAAAGAAAACATAACAATTAAGTCAAAAATATAAAAGTCATGTCAAGTGAAATAATCAATCACAAAATGACAAATACTGTATGATTCCATTTAGATGAGGTATCTAAAATATTCAAACTCATAGAAACAGAAAGTAGAACAGTGGTTGTCAAGGGCTGGGGGGAGGGGAAAATGGGGGGTTTTCGTTCAATGGGTATAAGGTTTCAATTGTGCAAGATGAAAAAGAGTTAGAGATCTGTTGCACAGTGATATAAATATAGTTAATGTTACCGAACAATATATAGAGAACTGGTACTTGATTTTTTTTTTTTTTTGAATCATGGTAGAGCTTATTTTTCCTCAACTCAAAATCCTCCCATAACTTCACATGTTATTCAGCAAAATCCTGAACTTTTTCCTTGGCCCAGAGGGCTAAGCGTGATTGCCCCCACCACCACTCTCTACAGTGTCTACGCCAACCTCCACACCACCTGCCTGACCTCATCTCCCACTTTCCCATCACTCATTCCCTGCAGTTGAACTGGCCCTCTCCCCTTGTCTTTAACACACCCAGCAAACATCTTTGTGAGGTAACTCTTTCCTTCAGAGATTCACACTATTCACTTGTTATTTCACATAGGGCTTGGATCAAAAGTCACCTGCCAGTGATGATGCAACCGAACGAAATACCTAAAATTCTACCTGTCATTGGGTGCCTTTCTCCTGGTTTACTTTTCGTTCTAGCATTTATTAGCACCTAGTCTAGTCAACTTTCTAATTCTGTCCTGTCTCAACTAAAAATAGAAACTCCAAGAGATCAACCTTTTGTTTTGTTCCATGCTCTATCAGTACCCAATAAATATTTATTGAATAACTGAATGAATGAAGAGCAGGAGTTAATGTGATTGGAGGTAACTGAACAATAAAGGGAAATAATTTCATTAATTGTTTTTGGTCTTTACCCCATTCCTGACCCCATTTCCTAAGGATGCTCAGCTTAACTCAAAATTATTTATTAAAGTGGGAAAAATTATTTATGGAGATTAAGAAATATGTTAATATGGAAGTACCAAAGGTGTTTTGTCTAGTTTTTGATGTTGTATATTTCTTTTCATTCTTCTGAGATTACAATACACCCAAAAGACGCCACATGACAGGAGCAGTGTGCTTATCAAAGCTGTCCTGTAGGACAAGAGTTCATTGGTCTCATTTCTATGAAGTAGTCATAAATTAAAGGCTGATTCACACACACACACACACACACACACACACAAAACATGTGTGTTGTCTAAAGCCAAACTTATTAACATAGGCCTATAATCCTGACTGTTGATATGAACTAGTGCCAAGAGACCTGTAAGATGAAGAAAAAAAAGGAAGGTAAACAAAGAGGCGAAACTGTTCAGAAAACTGGAGCAAAATGTAGAGACAAAAGAACACTAAATCTGTAGCAGGAAGGTAAATCAGAGCCTCTTTAAATTGTTATGAGAAAAGTCAGAAATGCAATATCAGAAGTTAAATAAGGTCATTCATAAGAGAATATCTGTAGCATATTTCCAACCTACTGTGGAAGTAAATTCATGAATAATATTAAAGGTATTACATGATCCACTGTTCTCCTGAATAGTGTTTGCCTAATGTAATAAGATCCGGATTGCTTGAGCAAAATACAAATTTGGGGTTGTAAGACTTAAACCTGACTGCCCATGTTATTCAAAAAAGATGAACTTTTCTCTTAATATAATAGTTTACATCAATATTATTACTTTATTCCATATATGTTACAGGCTATTGTGATTAAATTTAGTACTCTGTAGTAATTATACTACATGACCCTTAACAGAGATTCTATTCTCCTTTTTGAGTATACTTTGGTGTTCGTTTTATTTAAAACAAAGTCTTAAAATTCAAATTTCACTTAAACAATTCCAAACTTCCTTTCAAAAGTAAATATCATATGAAATAATATAGTCTATCCTAAAGAAAACAGAATATTCTTTAATAAATGAAAATGTAACTAAAATTACTCCTCTTTCCAATTTTTTCTAAAGTCATTTTAACAAACATGTATCTATCTCATTTCCTTCCAACTCTTAAAAGTTGACAGAATTACATTTACAAATGCAAAAAGCAAATTTTTTTAATAAGGTTTTTTGTGGTTTTTTAACGTTTATTTATTTTGAGAGAGAGAGAGAGAGAGAACAAGCAGGAGAGGGGCAGAGAAAGAGGAGACAGAAACCCCAAGCAGGCTCCACGCTGTCAGCACAGAGCCCAATGCAGGGCTCAGTCTCACAGACTGTAAGATTACGACCTGAGCCAAATCAGAAGCTAGATGCTTAACCAACTCTTAGTCACCCGGGCACCCCCAAAATGCAAATCCTTAAAGCTAAGGAACTTTCTTCTTCTTCTTTTATTTTTGTCCCCATCTTCTCTCAGCATCATATAGTTATATGAGACATCCTGGAGGGAAAATGAAAAAAACAAAAAACAAAAATAAAAACTCTGTTATTAATATCAGAGCTTTCTAGCAGTAACATATCTCTCAAACACTACGAATGAGGATAGTTTGCCTTTATAATTTACCTGTATTTTATCTTTTACATGGACCTTATCTCAGATAGGGTCTCCTGGGAGTAATTTAGATGCTTTCCTGGAAGGTTTATTTCACTCTTTATTAACCTCATTAGCTTGGCTCAACTAAGGCAAGAGTTTGATAGACTTTTTTTTTTTTTTAACCACACCTTCCTACTTCCCCCAAACACAGATGATAGGGCTTTAGCTCTACCCAGTTTAACTTCACTGTGGCATATGGCAGGTCCTCTGATCTCTCTGCTTCCCTTCCTGGTTGTTTTGTTGTTGTTGTTGTTGTTGTTGTTGTTGTTGTTGTTGTTGTTTGTTGTTGTTAGCCAGCACTTTAACTATCTGAAGAAATCAATCCTTATCTCTTCTCAGAAGTATCACATGACTGTTGGTGAGTCAAAAATAATGGATTTCAGCTCTTTCCCCCCATCAAATAGGAAAGTATTTTAGCTAGCCAAATAATATTGGGAAAGTACTTTGAATTAGTGTTTTCACGTTCCATTTAAGTCAAGTATATGTGAAGGGACATCTCACTATGGCACTCTCCTACTCTTTATTGCAGGTTCATATGACTGATTTCATGAATAACTGATTCAGCAAATATTTTGAGCGTCTATTCTGTGCAATGTGCTGTGCTATGTCCCACAGAAGATGAGATGAATTAGGTATGTTCCTTGTCCTCAAGAAGCTCACAAAAACTTAAGGGTTTAACATTTTAGTTTTATGTATCACAGGAAGTTCTGAACCATATACAGAAATAAGCTAATTGTGTACAATGACTGGCAAGCAAAAACCTCTCTAAGCATTCTATCATGTACTGAATCTGCAAAGAAGGAAACTGTTGTAGATTGATTGCCAAAATGTCCTCAATCCTTCACCCACTTTGCAATGTGACCGTTTCCTCCTTCCGAAGGTAGAACCCATTCCTCTACCCCTTGAATCTGGACTGGCCTTATAACTTGTTCTGGCCAACAGATGAGTCCATGTGCCAGTTCTGACCTAAGGTTCCAAGAGGCCCGATCTATTCTGTTCTCTCTCCTGGGACCTTGTAACCAGAATGTGAACAAGCCCAAGCTAGATGGCTAGATGGTGAGACATGTCTGGCCTGGTCATTTCCATCACCCCAACCAGCAACCAGCACACAGCCAGACATGAGTAAGACTATTTTAGATGAAGCAGCCTCTAGCTGATCCGCCAGATTTCCACAGATGTGTGAGCTAACCCAGCTGAGAGCAGCTGAGCCTGGTCCAGATCAGCAGAACTGTCAAGCTGACTCACAGACTCATGAGAAATAACACAAGTGTATTCTTTTGAGGCACTGAGATTGAGATGGCTTACTGCACAGTAATAAATACACTGTTGTGTGATATATAACCGATATAGGGTAGTGGATGCAACATTTGCAAATGCATAAGGAGCCATGGCTTTCTTTACTTGTAATATGCAACTATATCTATATAATTCGAGCTGTAGATACATTTCAGTGGTTAAAACAAATGTCATCACCAAAAATGTAATAAAATAAATGCAAGTTCCCAAGACTATGTTTTGTTTCGTTTCTATTTTGTTTCCGACTGATGTAGCCCAAGCATCAAGAAGAGTGACTGGCACAGAGTAGGTACTCAAAAATTTTTTTGGGTTGAAAAACGAAATGCCTTTAACCAAATATTTATTATCACTGAATGCATAGTTAAAGACTCTGAAAAGGCATTTAAATGGATTCCCAAAAAGTGAGGAGAAGGCTATAGTGATACTCCAGATATGCCATGATGAGATCTTGAACCAGGGTGGTGACAGCAAGAACTGGAGAAGAAGGATAGATCAATTTGACCTCATTAAAGGGGGCTGAGCTTGCCCCCAAAACATGCGTAAAAACCCATTCTCTAGAATCCTTTCATATATCCATTTCAAAATGTCAGTGAAAATGTGATGGAATTTCTAAATTCAAGTATTCACAGTCTAATGATGGAAAATATTCCAGCCATTTCCTTTCTGTATTACAGCCAAATTTGACAGTGCTACACCATAAAGGCAGACACCAACAGGGACTGGGGATGCAGCATGGAAGTTTTCCTGGAAAAAAACAAAAACAAAACAAACAAACAAACAAAAACCCTGATCCAATGTTGAGGCCACAAGAAGTACTCAAATAAAGGATCAAGTGAAAGATGTGTCAGGGAGGAAATTCAGCAAACATACAAAACTGACACAAGAAACAGCATAGCAAATCCTAGGTATTGAAAATAACTCAGTGTGGTTGGAATAAAGTTTCAGAGAGGAAGTGAGGCAAGAGAAGATGTAATCAGGAATCAGTCTATTAAAAAAAAAAAATAGACCTTGATAGATTTTCAGGTCTTTTGGTAGGTGAGCTGTTAGGAACCTCTGAGGAGGGGTCCTAAGCAAAGCAATGACATAATGAGATTTAGAGTTTAGAAAGATCTTCTTTAGGGCCGCCTGGGTGGCTCAGTTGGTGGAGCGTCCGACTTTGGCTCAGGTCATGATCTCATGGTTCATGAGTTCAGGCCCCACGTCGGGCTCTGTGCTGACAGCTTACAGTCTGAGCCTGCTTTAGATTCTGTGTCTCCCTCTCTCTCTGCCCCTCCCCTGCTCTCACGCTGCCTCTCTCTCTCAAAAATAAATAAACATTTAAAAAATTAAAAGAAAAAGAAAGATCCTCTTGAATGTACTGTGGCAGCTGAATGAAGAGAAGCGAGAATGATGTCAAGGAGAGCACTGGTCCCAATGGGAAATGTTGGGTGTCTGAACCAATGTAGGAATACTGGAGATACATGTCAATAGATACATTTGAAATTTTGGAAAGAAAACATGAGGGAGTAAAGAGTAAATAAGTAAAATTCTGACTTTGGCAATTTGTGGATGGAAGTGGAAAGCACAAACCAGGTTGTGGAGAGCAGCAGGAACCAGCACAAGTTAGAGGAACCAGGACTTTCCAGGGAGGTGACGGGAGCTACCAAAGTGTTTACAAAGAAAGAGAGACAATCAATCTGTGTTTAGAAAGAAGTGTGAGGCCGAACTGGAGGAGGGTCAAAGTAGATTAAAAGAGCCAGAGAAGAGGTGGTGGTCCAGACAGCTGGGTGGAATGGAGGAGTGTCAGCAGGAGAACTGACAAGGACTGAAGGCTAGATATAAAGAGTGAGAGCAAGGAGAGAGAACAGCACTCTAGTCTCTTGTTTGGGGACTTTTTTTTTTTTTTTTTGGAGTTTTGTGCATTTTATTCAACAAATTTAGGCCAGAAAAAATTTGTAATTTAAATCTCTTCTATATACTTTATTCATGTATCCCAGAGGAAATGGACACAAATGCTTGATGGGAAATGTTTGTCTGTGGCTTCTTTATAAAATCCTCAGCTATCTTCTCCTCTTTACATTAGGATTGTATCTAAAGAGATCATCACCAAGAGACTCTTCTTTTGCATGTTGATTCTGCACCTTATTTCCTGCCTTAACCATTCTTCCAATTCTATATTCTTCCAAGCATGATGAGCTATTAGATCTGATCCTCCAATGATGTGTGAATGTTTTCCTACTCCAGGAAATGTGACCGTTTTGAAATCCTTGCAATTCTTTAGTTGACCATAATCACTGTTTACACTGGATGCATTTCTGGAGGTAAAGTTACTAACCACCAGTGATCTAAATTCAGTCAGTAACACCCTCCTTGGAAGCATACCACCATCATCCTGAAGTCTATCTTTGATAGATAGTTCTTCTTCAGTGGACCATAATGAATCTTTCTTGAGCTTATGTTTCTACCCAATTTCATTTTCATGAGATATTCTGTTACCTTCTGGTATTGCTTCATCAGTCAAGGTGCCATTTGTTTCTATATCCAATCTTGGCCTTTTTCTAATATTGACATCTTCCTCTTGTTTTTGAACTTTCACTCCAATTTCTAACTCCGATTTTGTGTTCTTGAATAACTGTTCCAAGATTTCATCTTCTATGGGTAAATCATCTTTTTCTTTTTTTCTGATCTTAGTTTTTCTGTAGAAAGAGATTTATTGGCAGAATTTTTCACAGTGCATTTTAAATCTGTATCTAGAAGTAAGTAATCTGGTTTCTTTTTCACAGTTTCTGTGAAACTAGAAGATACAGTAGGGGTAGCAGGCGACAGGGAAGATGGTAAGTTTACTCTTCAAAGTTCGTGCATGCTGTGTTTGAGATCATTTGAATCCTAAAGTAAAGATGTGTAAAGAGAAGCCATCAATTTAGCTAGCATTTTGTCTCATGCTGCATGGTGCCTGACCAACAGTAAGTGCTCAGTAATTCATTTGTGAATAAATAAACAAAAATGCTCAGAAAAGAGATCTAGACTTGAATCTAGAAAAGGGAATTAATGTATACCCGGAGAATTTATGCTGTGGGATGCATTAAATCAGTCCTGCTCAGAGTATGGACTGTAGACAATGCTGTTCCTCAAACAGTCATGTGTCCTTGAGATAAAAAACAAACAAAAGTATATTAAAAATAAGCATTTAGAAACTTTTATAGAAATTTAAACAGAGTGATTTTATGTCTGTTTTATCTATAATTAAAAATTTGGACTCACATTTATATGTTTTTGTTTTCTTTTTTATTTCATTTTCTACACACACATACACACACACACACCATATTTACTTTTACAAAAATTCTGGTGTGTAATAGATTGATATGTTACAAACCAACACAGAAACACACAAATAAAAATCTTGATCTATTACCACAGGTAGCTTAAGCACTGACTAGACCATCTGGGGAAGATGTTAATGGCAGCTGTTTGACCCATCTTATCTGTTTTCTAAACCCAATTTGATTCCTTCCCTGGAATCTCAGGGATTTAATAGTTAACTAAATGTCTTTGTGCATTTTCTATGCTTATGCAATTTGGCTCCCAAATTGTTCCAGAAGCATGGATAAGAGGCACTTCTTTCCCTTGCCTGAGTCCTGTAGAAAATAGGCAAAATTCTAAGATAGCTCCTTGGCGTTATGCCGGGTATCATCCCTCTCCTTTGACTGTAGGCAGGACCTATGACTTGCCTGTAGCCAAAAAACAAACAACAACAACAACAACAACAACAAAATGAAACAAAAACAAAAAAAAAAACATGGTAAGAGTGATTGGCTACCACTCTCTTGTTTAACACAGATGGTCAGATAGGCAGCAGATCTCCTATCAATTTTGATCTCACAACAGCACTGAAGAAGCAAGCCGCCCTCGGTTCTTTTTTTTTTTTTTTTTTTTTTAATTTTTTTTTTTCAACGTTTATTTATTTTGGACAGAGAGAGACAGAGCATGAACGGGGGAGAGGCAGAGAGAGAGGGGAGACACAGAATCGGAAACAGGCTCCCAGGCTCTGAGCCATCAGCCCAGAGCCAGATGCGGGGCTCGAACTCACGGACCGCAAGATCGTGACCTGGCTGAGTCGGATGCTTAACTGACTGCGCCACCCAGGCGCCCCATGCCGCCCTCGGTTCTAAAGCTACACACCTCTTCTCCACAAACAAAAAAAAGAAAAAAAAAAAAGGAAAATAATTCTACCAACACCTTGTGGGAGCTTAGAAATGGATCATTTCCCAGTTGAGATTCACATGAGACCTCATTCTCAGCTAGTATCTTTACTGTAGTCTCATAAGACCCTAAGCAGAGGACCTAGCTAAGCCATGCTTAGAATCCTGACCAAGAGAAAATACGACATAATAAATGTATTTTAAGCTGCTAAATGTGTGGTAAGTTATTATATAGCATAGAAAACTAATACGGCTAGATGATAATTGTGTGGATTCAGGTGAAGAGAAACTTGGATAACTGGGGAACTGGCAGTACTATATCTATCACTCAAGACATGATGAAAAGAGCAAAAAATTATGGGGGAAACAAAAATTATTTTAGAGCGAGCACTAAAACTAACAGAATATCTAATACTGAGGATTGGAACTTAGGAGAGATACGAGTTTGTTGTCAGGTATTTCAGAGACTCATTATGAAATGAAACATCATTTAACAGAAGAACATATAGAAGCTGGAAAGAAGAGCCATGGGGGAGCCAGAAGAGAGTCATGAAAAGGTCTTAGGAATGAGGAAAAAAAAATCATGACAAAGAGATTAAAAAATCCGTACTTAAAGAGATGTCAAAAAAACTATAAAAAGTCATTATATTTCTTAAGAAAATGGAAAATGGTCCCCGGGTTCTGTTGAGAGAGTAGCTTCACTGGACTATGGAGCTTCAAAAATAAATATTTTAAGGAAATGGAGAGGGGATAGATAATGCAAATTTGGAGATGCTGAATAGATAAATAGAACAGCTTAGGAAATTAAAGGAAGATGTTTAACAAAGTTGAGTGATGCAGAGTGTAGGGTTAATGAATGTATATTTCAACATGGTCGAAGTAAGAGAAAAAAAAGATTAATGATGCTGGAGGGAGAGGTGATTAAGCCATGGCACCTGGGACTCAAGTGGAAGCATTAGCTCTAAGAAAAGCTCTTATGCTCAACTGTAAAAAAAGAAAAAAAAAAAAAAAAAGGCCCCCATAGTCTCTAACTTCTTGATAAAGAAGGGAAGCTGTCCACTTCAAAATGAGAGGGAGGGATGGGACCCTGAATTGAAAGTGAGCGAAGGTTTGGAATAGCTCTTGTGCAGTCTGTGTTAGAGGATCAACAAGAGATTAATGAAAGGATTAAGAAGCAATTAAAGTCAGGCAGCGTGAATTGGTTGTAGGCCAAGTCTAGCAGAGTTTTGCTTGAAATCTGTCACTGATGCTGGGTAACAGCTAGTAGAGAAGCTGGATTGATGGCGGATCGGTGGCTCATAGAAAGCACAGCATACATCACTAAGGAGGAGACGTGCATACACTACTCTATTTGAAAAGGACAGCCAGAAGATTGGAGATTTTAACAACAGATGGTGAGTGTACTTTCAGCCAGCTATGACATTGGTAAAGTTTAAAATTCAACCACTAGAAAACAGAAAATACCCTAAAGCATTTTAATCACAGCCTATATTAGCATCGTCCCTAGGTCAGGCTAACTTCCTTAGACCAATCTTTTTTTTTTTTTTATTCCCCCAATTCCTTGTATATTAAAATATTATAAAACAGAAGCAGCACGGCCTACTAGGAATGTGTATGTAGCGCTTAGCATCTTGATTCTCTAACTTAACTAGTTGCATTGGGAAAGCTAGTTCATCTCTCCGCCCTTAGGTTCCTGATCATAAGTAGATATAATTAACTCTCAGTGCAGATGTAATAACTAAATGAGATAATTTACTTACTGGTGTCATGGTATGTATAACGGATACTTAAATAATGCTATTTAGTTGTTTTAGAGGCAGTGTAATTCCATACATTATTTTCATTTCTAGAACAAGCCAGTAAAAAAGTACTGAGAAGAACAGAAACCACAGAAAAGTAGAAAAGAAAGGTAAATGTGATCACAAATCTATCATCCAAGCATTAAAGCTTTTAGCAGTGTTCAGTACCAAATATAACTTTGGTTTCGAGACTATAAGTTGAACCCTTACATTTCACAGATGAGAAAACTGAGGCCCAAAGAACACCCTGGGCTCTTCTAAGAGCACAAACCTTATTAGCTATACAGAGCGGGGCTGGAATGAGGCCTATCTCGGGCGCGTTTCCACTCATCGTGATGGGAGAGGTAAAATATTGCACTGTCAACAACCAACACCTATTGGGTCCGCACATACTCGGGGCACTCAACACTCTGGGTATATAAATCGTTATTTCTTAAAATTTGACACCTATTAAGAAACCAATTGAAAGTGTCCATGTAGATCAGCAAAAAGACAATCCTTCCACATAAAATAGGGGGAAAAAACCCCCCACCTATACCTATGCCTGCAGTATAAACTGTACAAAATTCATTTCTTCCAGTATCATAGTTTGCAAAAGGTCTATTTTTGTAAGAGAAAGACATCAATTTTTCACTCTCCTCGATACCGAGGAAAGCATAATGGCTATACGTCATCCGCTCTGTAAGCTCTTAAAACTACTGAGGGCTCTTGTGTGTTTTATCCACAAGCTAGTCCATGGACTCTCCGCACTTAGCTTGCAATATGGTAAGATTCAACTAGTTTTTGTAAGTGAACAGGAAAAAGAAACAAGGAGATACAATACATCGATCTCAAAATGACATTTCCTGGAGGTTCATGGTTGAGTTTAACTTGCAGATGGTAATTCAGCAAAGAAATAACTATAGTATATCCTCTTGTAATGATTTAATTTAAAAAAAAAATTTTTTTAATGTTTGTCTATCTTTGGTGGGGGGTGGAGCAGAGAGAGACATAGACACAATCAAAAGCAGGCTCAGGCTCCGAGCTGTCAGCACGAAGCCCAACAGGGGGCTCGAACCCATCAATTGTGAGATGATGACCTGACCCAAAGTCAGATGCTTAACCAAATGAGCCACATACACCCTTATCCTCTTGCAATGATTTAGACATTAGTCTCCAAAATCTTGTTTACATAATTTTAAAAAAAGTATTTCTCAAATAACACTCTGTCTGCTTCTTTAAAAACAGAAGTATTATTAATTGGACAGTGTAACAAGTATTACCCAGGCCACCAGCCAGGGTATCCCTCCAGCTCAAAGTACGTTTATGGCATGTGAGACTGTGTCTGTGATGAATGCAAACAGCAAACTTTGGTCAATGTAAGAGAATTTTCATCGGGGTTTATTAAACATTTATTATCTGCCTACTATGTCTATTATTTAGATGACTGAACATACAAAGCTAAGCAGTCTCAAGGTCCTGCCATCTAGACTTCTATGATCTTCTGAGGGAGGCAGACACCTAGACAGAAAATGTCTATATGTTAAATTAGGGATCTAATGG
This sequence comes from Lynx canadensis, assembly GCF_007474595.2. Lineage (NCBI taxonomy): Eukaryota > Metazoa > Chordata > Mammalia > Carnivora > Felidae > Lynx > Lynx canadensis. The sequence goes on from NC_044311.2 coordinate 116,360,966, forward strand.
GGCTCTATTTGGAGCACAGAAGCGGAAGGGGGGGCAGGGAGGGGGGTACTTAGCCCCCCTTTGGTTCAGGATTCCTGAAGAAGATGACTAATGTACTGGACAGGATGATTAAGGAGTTAGCAAGGTGGTGAAAGATGACAAAGACATCCAGACATGAACAAAGACCTAAGGGATGAACCAGTATGGTGTGTTCTGAGAACTATAAACTGTTAGATATTGCTAAATAATAAAGCTCAAAACAGATCATAGGAAGAGACAAAGATTAAGAAGTATTTAACACTAGTTATTGGAGAGACTCATGTACTACAGTGAGTAGCCAAGAGCTTGTGCTTGATGCTGTAACTCACCAAGAGCTAATCATAGCAAGGGAGTATGGTAGAAACTTCACTCTGGGCAGTGTGGGGAGTGAACTGAAAAGGGACTGGATGAGAAGGACAGGAACAGCTAGAAGAATCCAGATATGATATGGTGAGGATCTGGTACAGGGCAATGATAACTGTGTGGAAGGAGTTAGCAGAGGAAAGGGTGATTGAAGAGAGAAGTTGGAGGGACTCGGGATGTGTCAGAGGAGGAGAGGGAAGAGTCTAGAATGATACCATGGTTTCTGGCATGAGTGTTTTGATGTTATGACCTGTGGTTACAAAGACAGGGGGCGCCTGGGTGGCTCAGTCGGTTGGGCGTCCGACTTCGGCTCAGGTCATGATCTCTCGGTCCATGAGTTCGAGGCCCCACGTCGGGCTTTGTGCTGACAGCTCAGAGCCTGGAGCCTGCTTGAGATTCTGTGTCTCCCTCTCTCTCTGACCCTCTCCATTCATGCTCTCTCTCTGTCCCAAAAAGAAATAAACACTAAAAAAAAAAATAAATAAATAAAATAAATAAAAAAAACAAAGAAAGAACAGGGTTAGAAAAAGAAAATGAGCTTGGTTTGGGACATGCTGGACGTAAGGTATCTGTGAACCTGGCAAAGAGAGGTTATATGAGATTGATGCTCTGGGGTTTCTTTTGATGGCCATCTTCCTCCTGATCTGGTAACTTGTGGTAACTCTTCCTGGCTACCTTCCCCAGGAAGACTAACCCAGAAAATCCAAGCAGAAGCATATTCTCCTGGCACTTGGGATACATCCTTCTTAGGAAGCCTATTCTAACTTGGATAGAAAAGCTGGACTGTTGTTAGGGACAACGAGAAGCCATAGGGACTATGTTGCAGATAAAAACCGTGGTGCCTCACAGGACCACTGCCAAACCCAACCAATTACTTCTCTGTCTCCTTATCTTTCCCTTTCAACTGAACCACGTGGGACAGCTCCAGGCACCGAGTAAATAGCTTGGCTTACCATACCTCTATACCCCAGTCCCGGTTTGTCTTGTGTCCTCTTCTGTTGTTCTATCTCCCTACCTCATGGAAGAACCCCTCCCAATGAAATCGCATCACTCAAGACCACTTCATGTCCATTCGGCATCTCCCAGAAACCTACCTTTCCTCTCCCCGCACTTCATGCCAGACATCTAGCTTCCCACTGCTTAGATCAGTCAGCTCATTTGGTCTTGTGTGACTCACAACTTGAAGGGTTCCACATGTGGATATCTAAGGCAGACTTAATTTTTTTCTTCCCATCTTACAGCCCTTGCACTTGTAAATTCGAAGACTTTTAATTTGTGGCAGTGTGACAGGCTGGACCTGAATGTGAATCCCAACCCAATCACCTAGATGAGCAAGTCACATAAGCTTACTGTCTGAGTTTCCGTATCTGTAAAATGGAGGTAAAAATAGTTTCTTTTCAAGATTGTTGTGCAAATTAAATGAGGAGGCGTGATGACCAACGCGGCACACGGTAGGTAGGCAGTGAACACAGCTGCCCTCCCTGGCTTCTCTTACCAATTCTGTCTCTCATCTCTTCGTTCCAGTGCATCATTTTGCTTTGCGTGTTTTCAGATTTTCCTGATTTGTGTTTCCCTCAACCAGTGACTGCTCTAGCTTCTTTTCCCTCCCATTTGTAACTTCCTCTCTGGTTTCACACTCCCAGTGCAGAGATGGGATAGAGCTGTGGAGAAAAGCCCAGCCTGTACAACCTATACAGTTATTGTCATGGTTTTCTTCTCATACCTCTAATCTCTCTTAAAAATAAAGACTCCATGGCACCGGGTGGCTCAGTCAGTTGAGCGTCCAATTTCAGTTCAGGGTCATGACCTCACAGTTCGTGGGTTCGAGCCCTGCATCGGGCTCTCTACATTCAGCGCAGAGCCGGCTATGGATCCTCTGTCTCTGTCCCTCTCTCTCTCTCTCTCCTCTCTCTCTCTCTGCCCCTTTCCCACTAGTGCTCTCTCTCTCTCTCTCAAAAATAAATAATCATTAAAAAAATAATAAAGTCTCCAGAGCAAGACATGTCTTTTCTTGGTTTATTTCTACAGATAGGTAGCCATCAGCCCATCAACTTTTCTAAATCATCACTGATGTGTATCTCAGTCGATTAAAAGTAAGTGAGCCTTTTTCTCCACCATTTTCTTGGATGCTCTTCTTGTTCTCGTAGTAAAACCAGAGGTACTCTGCTTATTAGTACCTGTGTTTCTCACCCTGGTGTCCTGAGATGCCATCTCTGTAACCAGAGGTTGCAGAATCTTTTCTGCATTCATTAATACGTAGCCTGTGGCTATACAGCTCACTCCACAAATTAAATTACATGGATTCATAAGATCTCAGGTCTCATAAGTTGTTTTGCTGTTTCTTTAGCCATGCTTGAAATGAAAGGAGATATTTTGTACGCTGTTTAATTAAAGCATGAAGGAAGTGCAGTCTCCCCCATCAGCAAGCTCTCTTTCTGCAAATTCAGACTATTCGGTTGCATCACATACACTTTCAGCTTCAATTAACAGAAACTTGACTAGAAGCGGCTTAAACTCTATCTCATATTTTAAGAGTCCAGAGGTAGCACTCATTTGCGGTTAATTCTGTGACTCAGCCTTGTCATTAAGGACCCGGGTGCTTGACATCGCTTCATCTGCCATCTCCAGCATGTCAGCGATCCACCCCTCATGGTTGTAAATGGTTGTAGCAGGCCTAGGCAGCATTTGCAAAGAAGACCATGTTTAGCAAGGAACAGAGGCTTCCCTCCGGTGCATTTCTTTTGATTAAGGAGGATACCTTTCCCAGAAGCACCACAGCAGGTTTTCCTCAGGTCCCATTCTCTAAGATTAAACCCCACTTGTGGAGAGCAATCGCTGGCAAGGGGTGTGGGGCACCATGCATACCTTAGACTTACCCTGATTGCCTCCTGGGGTAGGTCGGGAGCCCATTAATGCATAAACACAAAGCTCTGTGAAGGCACCTGCACAAAACTCAGTCTGTGTCAGCACAACAAAAAGGAGAGGGGCACCTGGATGGCTCAGTCAGTTAAGCATCTGACTCTTGATTTTGGCTCAGATCATGATCTCGAGGTCATGAGATTGGGCCCCACGTTGGGCTCCATGCGAGCGTGGAGCCTGCTGAAGATTCTGTCTCCCTCTCCATTTGCCTCTCTCTTTCTCTCCCTGAAAAAAAAGAAAAGGGGCTCCTGGGTGACTCAGTCAGTTAAGCGTTTGACTTCAGCTCAGGTCATGATCTCTTGGTCCGTGGGTTCGTGTCCTGTGTCGGGCTCTGTGCTGACAGCTCAGAGCCTGGAGCCTGCTTCAGATTCTGTGTCTCCCTCTCTCTCTGCCTTTCCCCCACTCATTCTGTCTCTTTCCATGTCTTAAAAATGAATATTTAAAAAAAAAAAAAAAACAGAGAAAGAAAAGGGAGAGAAATAGCTGTTACGGTTACAACCAACGGTGTCCTGCCACAGTGAGAGCAAATATTGGTAAGTACAATGCCCTGCAGAAGGCTGCAGAGCAGACAGGGCTGGGATCGGGGCACCTGGGGCACCAAAATTAGGGACGCATTCACTCTGTACACTTGGGCGGCCCTGAGAGTAAACACCTTCTCAAATTTTGTGTCCTACAAACATTGCTGGCTTCCTCTAGTCTTAGCCCTGGCTACAGATATGGTATAATAAGTTCAGTAAATGCGTTTATTTCATTTTAAAATGTGTTAGGAAACCTATTTTGCCTATAAATATCTCAATTGATTCCTAAATTCTTTTTCTTTCTTTTTCTTTCTTTCTCTTCTTTCTCTTTCTTCTATCGTTCTTTCCTTCTTTCTTTCTTTCTTCTTTTCTTTCGTTCTTTCTTTCTTTCTTTCTTTCTTCTTTCTTTTCTTTCTTCTTTTTATTTAGAGAAAGAGGAGGGGAAGGCAGAGGTAGTGGGGAAAAAGCATACTAGGCAGGCTCCTATGCCCCAGTGCAGAGCATGAGGCAGGGCTCAGTCTCAGGACGTGAGCTGAAATCAGCAGGGACACTAACCCACTGAGCCACCAGGCACCCGATTCCTAAAATTCTATCACTAGCAGTTTATTCCTTTTTTCAAAGCCTGCCTTCTCTCTGTGAATTCCTACATTCAAATGCCCCTAAAGATGAGTTTATTCTACTGTCTGCTCCTTCTTGTCACAGAAGAGATACCCTTTGGAATCAAACCAGTGAGTTATTTCCACAAGATATCTGTGTTACATTTGGGGTGCTTGAGCCAACTTGTCTAGGATGTCGGTGGGAGAATGCAACACTGAGGAATGGTGGGCAAAGGTTGGAAGAAATGTTGTACTTCAGCAGAGTGCCTTTGGAGCACAGTGGCATCTCCTTAAGCTTTGAAGACAGCGTGCTGGAAAGGGATGGAGTTGGAGGCAAAGGGAACGGTGCTGTCAGCAGTTGGCTTTGCTTCACAACAATGTATCATGCAATACGGAGGCTTGAAACAGTCAAACATTTATTTATTGCTCTGGATCCATGCATTGGCTGCGAGAGCCTTAGATTTGGGACGTATTTAACTGGTATCTCTTCTCGTCACTTGCGGGATTGGGAAAGGAGCTGCAAGGCGTAGAAGGGTCACGTGTTATGAGCCACATGTCTTCAGTCACCAAGCCAGTGAGCCCTGACTTTCTCATGTAGGGTTTCTAGGTTTCAAGAACAGAGGAGGAGCAAACCCCTAAGTGCAAGGTGCTCTTCATGACCCTGCTATGTCATTTTGCTCATGTCCCATCGGCCAGAGCATACCATACAGTCGAGCTAAGAAGTGGTGTGGGAGGCAGGGTATCAATAGTATTAATAGTATAGGGGCGCCTGGGTGGCTGAGTCGGTTGGGAGTCCGACTTCGGCTCAGGTCATGATCTCACAGCTCGTGAGTTTGAGCCCCACGTCGGGCTCTGTGCTGATGGCTCAGAGCCTGGAGCCTGCTTCTGATTCTGTGTCTCCCACTCTCTCTGCCCCTCCCCTGCTTGTGCTCTGTCTCTGTCTCTCAAAATGAATAAATGTAAAACTAAAATTTTTAAAAAAGTATTAATAGTATAGATAGAAGGGTGTGAGTGAGTGTATGTGTGCGTGTATGGCCATTTTGGGAATGTAACACAGGAAGAGTTCTTGTTGGGAGCATATGTAAGGTACCTACTAAGGGACTCCACATATGATTGGGAAGCTTGCTCAGCAGATGAACTAGAGAAAAGCCTGTTACATAAAGAATGTGTCCTTCAGAGTCGCTGTTTCAAAGGGACACAGAACAAAGCTGCCACCATAGGAAGTACTGGCAGTATCTAGCCAAGTACTCTGCAGGGGAGGACACTGCCAAGTAGACCTTGTTTTCTCCATGACTCTCCACTGTGGGGTGGAGGAATCAATTTACTTGAATCAAAACCACCTTTGCTCTATACTTCTCTGCTCATAAAGCAACCTCCCTGTGCTTTAACTTCTTATGCATTTGGCCTATAGAGGGAACAATAAAGACAGTAGGAAGACTTGGTCTCCTTCGTATTTATAGTTCTTACTGAAAACTAATACGTTAGCATTCTTGTTAATATACTTCACTATGTTATGAGATTTTAACAGGACTTAAGGCTTCATTTCCAACATAAATCACAAATCTTTTCAGATCACATTGTGACACGAAATATTGTTTGCAAAATATCATGTGTGTTCATCCCTTCTTCACTAAATCTTATTGAGTTAAAAACAAGCGTACCATAAAGAATAAACAACCATTACCATAGCACAACATTTGTAATTTTACAACTGCATTTTAACATAATTTGTGTCATTATAAACAATCACTGCCAAGTACATTTATTTTATGCTTTTAAAAAGCTTTTCTGAGATGAGATCCTTGGGCTTCGTGATATCACAAAAGGAAAAGGGGCTTTAAGAGGTTAATTACTCATGATGAATTACCATGAGCCAGCCTCACCTAGTCTAAGGAAATCTAAAGTACTGACAAGTGTTATTGGACTTGCAAAGCCAAAAAGCAGATCCTATACCAAGCCAAATCATCGACGATATGATACTCTTTGTACCACACTATTATATCTATATTCTACCATACTGAACAGTGAACTAGAAATGCTAAGGATGATCGTTAAAGTGAGCATGTTGGACTGGACAATCTTTAAAGGCCACTCGGATCTAACATTCTAGAATTTTATAACCCTATGTCCTACCTCAAGCCCTGGACACAGTCACTTCGTAATTAAATGGAGAAACCTAATTCAGTCTTCCAGCGTGAGACTGTAAACTACCACTCACAGGGGCGCTGACAGTTTGTCCTGCTTGTGAGCTAAGCATATCTTCTACATTTTTGCTGATTGAAAAAGTCAAGAGAAGAATATTTTGTGACAGTTCGTATTATATGAAATTCAGATTTAATGCCAATAAATGATGCTTTGCTATAATGCCACCACGTCTATTCGTTTACGTACTGTCTATGGCTGCTTTTGTGCTGCTTTGGAACAGCTGAGGAGACACAGCAGAGACCAAATAGTTTGCAGAGCCTAAAATATTTAGTATCTGGCCCTTTACTAAAAAAGACTGTAGACCCCTGCCCTGGAGGAAGAAAATTGAGTTTATGATCCTCTGCTTCTTCATTCCCTTTAATGTCTCATCCTTTCACTAAATGTTCCTTCCCAGAGTCACCAGACCTAAAATAACTTGCTCTCTTCTCCACCAGTGCAGAGAGGTTTTCGTGTGTGTTCACTTCGCAAGTAGCATGTCAGGCAAATCATGCATATAATTCACATTTTAAATGAGTTAATTATTTAAGTGCTCAATCTTTTAGTCAGTCTATCAACTAGCATTACAAGGAGGAAATGAATAAACATGAGGGCACTTCATACTCCTCCCCCCATCATTCATTAGAAACATTTCAGAGACTCATTAGTCAGGAGCTTAAGCAGCCTTTATAGTAGGCTGATAAGATGCCAGACATTACTCTCCAAACTACATGAGTATCACCTAAATGGAGGGAGTGAGATTCCTATCAGCTCAGTAGAAATTAACTGTGACTCAGCCTCTCACTGCCTTTCTCTAGCTCTTCAGGAAAATCTAATTCCATCTCTGTGATTTATTTAAATTGCTGGAAAAGATGGTTAAGCGAAGAAAGCACTTGGATGCATAAAATGATGTGTCACTTGCATACCATGGAGTGCTTTCTGTTCTATTGTCAGGAAATGAGAAAGAGTAAGAAAAAATGGGCAGTCTTTAAAAGGATTTATTTATTTTTTTTTTTTTAATTTTTTTTTTCAACATTATTTATTTTTGGGACAGAGAGAGACAGAGCATGAACGGGGGAGGGGCAGAGAGAGAGGGAGACACAGAATCGGAAACAGGCTCCAGGCTCTGAGCCATCAGCCCAGGGCCCGACGCGGGGCTCGAACTCACGGACCGCGAGATCGTGACCTGGCTGAAGTCAGACGCTTAACCGACTGCGCCACCCAGGCGCCCCTAAAAGGATTTTAAATCAGAACACTGCATGCCCAACTCTCTCATGATTCCTAACAGCCCGTTGTGTACTTTCTCCCTTTTATGGCGTTAAGGTGGCAAAAGTATTCTCGTCCTTTAAATTTACTTTCCAAAACACATTGTCACTTTTCCACCGCCACACAGGCACTGCCTCTTGAGTAACTTTCCTGGAAAGGCACACGGTTTCCACGTCTTATTCTCCTCTGTCTGGTGCTTCTCCCTCTATCCTCAAAATGCATGTATTGTAGCAGTACTGGGCAGTGACCTTAAGGAAAAGTCCCTTGGGTCCTAAAGCGTTTGGTGGCATTTTATGATAATTAGTTTGTATGGTTTCATGCAGTTTTTCTGGTCACATCTGGTTGTTGTGCTTATTGGGGGTGCTTATTAAAAAGAGCCCTGTTTTTCAATAAAGGAGAAATTACTTGAGGGGTAATGAGAAAGGGGTTTGTACTTTCATTTTTTAATAAAATGCCAAGGCCTGGCGAATTAAACAAAATAAGTGCCTTTCGAATGCTTATAGTTTTCGCACTTACTCTTAATGTTACGAATCCCTTGAGTTCAGCCCATGTGCCCGGTGCCAGTGCGGCATCTGTTAGCAAAGGCAGAACAGATTAATTTGTAGACTCCTGATAGCTGCTTCAAGTTCCAAGGATTGAAAATGTACGCCTGGTGGGGGGAAATGTTTATTTTGGCAGGGAGGGGCAAGGACAGAGGACTGGGGCCAATATGAACAGAAAAGCATAATGGAGCCTTGTGCTGCCGCTTAAATTAAAGTCTGCCTACCTCCTACGAAATGGTAGCACTTGGCAGGGAAGCACTTCCACTGCAAGATAATGAGCTCTCTCATTAAAAAGTAATAGTTTGTAAAGTAAAATTTCAAAGCATAATTAATGAGCTCACGAAAAGTGCCAAGAAAACAGTAGCTTACGTGTCAGCACTGAGAGTTACATAAGTTCAAAATGGCAAAGGATATTTGCTGGCAAGGTTTGAGGGCTTACCAAAATCCTCAAATTATTTTTTTTTTTTATAAGAGTATTTGGCTACATTTTTTACAACCTTTTGTTATGTTCCCCTTGAATGTATACTCCAGTCCATTAATAATTAAAGCTCTTTTAAAAACATGTAGATGGTCATGTAAAAAGCTATCAAAATGTTCTGCTGTGAGAGCCAATCACTGTATGCCTTAAAGCAGAATGATGTAATTTTCCAATTCAAAACTTTGAACACATGGCCACTCAGTGGGAGAGAGTACTCAAAATCGGGATTGTTCCAGAAGATCCAGAATGTTTGGCTAACCATAATGAAAAGTTAAATATAATACTGCAAATGACTTTATTCTTAGATGCTATAGTAAACCAGGGTAGCTACTGTGTTTGCCTGTTTAACATGAATGCACACTTTCCCTTTTTTCTGTTGACAAATACTACCCAGTCCCCCACCTCCTGCCAAAAGAATAACCAAAGATTGGCATGGGAGCACACAACCCCATTGTGATCTCCAGGATTCATTCACTGGTGGTAAGTGACTAACCAAAACCCAACGGAGTCCTCTCCCAAGACTGCAATATGGACACTGGGGAAAAGAGTTGGTGCTCACTCCCATCTTCGAAGGTGCTAAGCTGGTTTCTTACAGGCCTGAAGTTTCCAGCAAAAGAAAGCTGAAAAGCAACAGGAGGGATTGAGACTAACACACTGAGACAGAAAGAGCTAAACAGTAGAGAGAAAGAGATTCTGAAAATATCCCTACATGCTGGATCTGGCCGTAGCTGGCGCCATTTCCTTTTCTTTTCCCCCAGGTGGTGAATCAATAAAATCCACTGTTTTGCTTAGCTAGTCTGAGTGGAGTTTCTGCCCCTTATAACTTAAAAAGATCTGACAATCTGTTAATAGGCAAGATAATCTCTCATAAAAAGTGCAAGGTCTAGCTATAATGGGAAAGTTATTGAAACTGTATTTAATCAATTCCACAGCAACTATATACCAGGGAATGATGTAATTTGCCCTTTCCTAGTTAAAATAGAGAGGATATTGAGCAGGAAGAAATGGAAGATTAATGATAGCAATTTTCAGAATAGAAATACCATAGAATAGTGTTAAATATATAGACCACCTTAGATATTCCACAGAATTCATATAGAAACGGAGTTTGAAACTATAAAACAGACAATAATTGGTATAATAATTTTGTTGGGTTTTTAGAACGTGGAGGCTTTTGTAACCTTCCACTGTTTACTGTCTATGTGCTCCGTAGATATTTCTCCATATTGATTAAAAGAAAAATCCTCTAAAATGTCCCCATCAACATAGGATATGTGAGAAAACTGAGGATATTTACGTAAAAGCACAGCAATAACCTAGGGCTGGGTGGTGAAAACTTAAAGAAAAAAAAACTTCTAAAGTAATGATTTGAAGGTTGTGCAGTCTTAAAATTTGTTATATATACATGTTGACAGCACATGAACTTCCTCAGCAGCATAGACCATAACTGAGCCTAGTTAGCAAGACAAATTAGTCAAAAAGAGGAAGCTGCCAGATGGTGCACATTGTTAATAACGCCCATCTGTGAATTATGAAGCTGATTTGCGGGTGCATTTGGTGCTTCTTTTCTTGGACAGCAAAGTTGCTGGTAACAGCTTTGTAGAGGTGCCTGGGTGCTCTAGTGGCTTCACAGGTAACTTTAATTTATTCTCAGCCTGAGATTTTTAAGGAAAAGTTGCTTCTTCTAGCCAAACAGGACCAAAGGAGCAAATTGTGTTACCAATACTTGCAGGTCAATGGTGAATTGCTCCCCTCTTTCAAAAACTAGGATATTGATAAAAAGAAAAAGCCTTTAGGGCGTTAAACTATAGCCTGGATGAAACAGATATGCAAAGTAACCTAAAGAAGCCAATCCTCCAGAGAAAGAAGTTTGGGCCCAGCCAGGAAACAAGGAAGAAAAGGTATAGGTTTCTCAGTCGGGACAGAGCCTAACTTTGGCAATGCGCCAAAAGAGAGAGCCTTCAACATTTCAACAGATTTCAAGGACAACTAGTCTCATTAGAAAGGATGGGTGGGGGTGGCATATGGCAGTTATAGGCAACAGATTTTGAGTCTCCAGGTGGATACATAGATGTTTCAGACTATCTTACGCTGATGGCATTAGACAGCTTGATTCTTCTAATACCTTACTCTGATTCCATACTCACCAAGCAAACTTCAGACTCCAAGGCTGGTCAGTCTATATTGCAAAATTTTCTAACTATTGGAACCTCCAGTATCTCTATGCATGTGATAGTAACTTCAAATTTAATCAACAAAGTGGCTGATTACTGTGTCTTTCCATGTATTAAGTTAAACATTATCAATTTGTTACTATTTGCCTATTGTTTTGATCTTCAAAACAATAACTTGGCTATATGAAGAAAATGAATTAATAATACAGACCTCCAAGGTTTTTGTCCACATGCCACATAATTCATTTTACAAGCTAATAAAGACATTGGTATTCCAATGGTATTCCAATGTCTACTTCAGAATAATTTGTCTTTTGGTTAAGATAAGAACGTGAAACTCACAAAGAATCAAGGCAAGTCAGAAATGAAAGGGACCAGATATGGAAGAGTCCAGTTGTCTAATTTCACAAAAGAGTTAACTGAAGCACAGACTGGTTAAGCAACTTGTTTGAAGCAACTTGTTTGAAGAGTCAGAAGTAGGACTGGAGTCTAGCTTCCAGTAAAATCATCTCTCTACCATAGTATGTTAATATACTATGTAAAAGAAACACAGCTAAGGGTGGAAAAAAATTAACTAAGGGAGACCAAAGTCTTGTTCCAGCTCTGCCCTCAAACTCTGTTTATGCTTTTATTATCATAAGCATCATAAGTACTGTAAAAGGCATTACACTATTAAAATATATGTAATATTCTAGTCATAATTTTAAATATCTTTATTATAGAAAATTTAAAAAAAGCACAAACCTACGCAAAATAATGAGTATTATCTATAATTCCACCCACACAGAAAAATCAATCTTAACATCTGGCATGTATCTTTCCAGAACTTTCTCTAGGCATATATTTATGTGTCTTACTCTCTCCCCAACATGCAAACAGTGCCCAGCAAAGAGAAGACAGAATCACATGGATTAAGAAAACAGACTCAGGGGCGGCTGGGTGGCTGAGTCGATTAAGCATCTGACTTCTTCTGCTCAGGTCATGATCTCACATTTTATGAGTTTGAGCCCTCCATTGGCCTCTGTGTTGACAGCTCGGAGCCTGGAGCCTTCTTTGGAGTCTGTGTCTCCCTCTCTCTCTCTGCCCCTCCCTGCTCATGCTCTGTATCTCTCTCCTTCAAAAATAAATAAACACTAAAAAAGGGGGGAAAAAGAAAAAAAAAACAGACTCAGAGCAAAACTGCGGTCTGCTTTTATTGACAATGTGACCTTAGGTAATTAATTAATTAGAATCTTTTCCATTCGTGAGGTCAAAATAGTCCTTGTTCATAACAATGTTTGGAAGATTCAATGTCATTAATATTTGGAAATGCTTAGAATAGGGCCTGGAATATAGTAAGTGCTCTATAAATGTTTATAAAATAAATAGGTATTCAATAAATATTTATGGAATAAATGAATATATACACATGTACATAATGAAAAACTGCAATACTGAATACACAACTTATACCCTGCTTATTTCACTGAATACTATATTGTTACCATTGCCTATTTTAATGAAAGAAATCCTATTTCATCAGATTTTCACTTCCTACTAAGGCATTCTTATTAGTTTACATACTGTTATTTCTCTCCAGATATCTGCACAGCTACCAGCATCACCGAGTCTTTGGACATCCTGCCTCCTCAATGAGACCTACCCTCGTCACTCTGCAGCCACCCATCCCAACATCGGCTGCTTTCTCTGCTTTTCGGTTGCCCCATAGCATTTGTTCCCTTCTACCATTATATAAATATTATATAAATATATATTAAATATTTGTTTACTGTATTTATATTTACTTTTACCTTCCCTGTTGGACCATAAACTCCTTGAGAGCAGGAAACTATTTTGCTCATTGATACAGCCCAAGCACCTACAAAATATCTGTAACAGAGCAGGTGTTCAGTAAATATTTGCTAAGTTGAAAAGATCCCACACTTTTTTCTTTTTTACTATTATAATGTTGTGATGAGTATTCTTTTTTTTTTTTAATGTTTATTTATTTTTGAGAGAGAAAGAGCATGAGCATGAGCGGAGGAGGGGCAGAGAGAGGCAGGACAAAGGATCCAAAGCAAGCTGACAGCACAGAGCCCAATGCAGGGCTAGAACCCACGAACCAGGAGATCGTGACTTGAGCTGAAATCAGACACTCAACCAACTGAGCCACCCAGGTGCCCTGAGCATTTCTGTATATAAAGTTTTCTCACAACATCCATTTAGATCTTTCATACTCTGGAAGTGAAATTGTTAGATCAAATGACACGAGCATCTTTAAAGTTCCTACTCTTTATTGCCAAACAGTTTTCTAGTTCTTTTCCAGGGAAGATAAATTTACTAATATTGTTGTGTGTGTGAGTGTGTGTGTGTGTGTGTGTGTGTGTGTGTGTGTGTGTGTGTGTGTGTGTGGCAGGAGAAATAATAGCAACTAGTCCTCCTCCAGGCTTCTGCTGCTCTGCCCACCACTAAGCAGTGAGGATTTGCCAATCTGATTGGTCTAAATCCTGGACATTGATTGGGCAAAACATGAGACAACTTTATATTACGAGATGATGCATCTATGTACACATTCTCTCACAAGTAGTTTTCTACATTTGAGCACCTTTAATAACCAAAAATACACACCTCCTAAAGCAGCTACTTATCTCCTTAATTCTTTTGATTCAGCCTATTTCCTTCTATGCATAGGCTCAGGTCCATAATTTGAAAACTTAATTAAAAATATGAAACTTAAGGAACATAGCTCAATATAATAAAGGCCACACATGAAAAACCCACAACTAATATCCTAAATGGGAAAAAACTGAGACCTTTCCTCCATGGTCAGGAACAAGACAGGATGTCCACTCTCATCACTGTTATTTAACATATAATGCAAGTTACAGCCACATCAATCAGACATAACAAAGAAATAAAAGGCATCCCAATTGGCAAGTAAAATGTAAAACTTTCACTATTTGCAGATGACATATTATATATTATAGAAAACTCAAAAAATTCCACCAAAAAAACCGTTAGAACTGATAAATGCAGTAAAGTCGCAGGATACAATATCAACGTACAGAAATATGTTACATTTCTATACACCAATAATAAAGCAGCAGAAAACAAAATTAAGGAATCAATACCACTTATAATTAGACCAAAAACAATAAGATACCTAGAAATAAACCTATCAAAGGAGGTAAAATATCTGTATTCAGAAAACTATAAAGCACTGATAAAAGAAATTAAAGATGACACAAAGAAATGGAAAGACACTCCATGTTCATGGATTAGAAGAATAGATATTATTAAAATGTCTATATTACCCAAAGCGATCTACACATTTAGTGCAATTCCTATTAAAATACCAATTGCATTTTTCACACAGCTAAAACAAACAAATTTGTATGGAACCGTGAAAGATCCTGAATAGCTAACGCAAACTTGAAAAAGAAAAGCAAAGCTGGAGGCATCACAATTCTGGACCTCAAGTTATATTACAAAGCTGTAGTAATCAAAACAATATTGTCTCAGCTGTACTGGCACAAAAATAGACATATAGATCAATGGAACATAAAGGAGAACCCAGAAATGAACCCACAACAATATGGTCAATTAACCTTTCACAAAACAGGAAAGACTACCTAATGGGAAAAAGATAGTCTCTTCAACAAATGCTGTTGGGGAATATGGAGAGCAACATGTGAACGAATGAAATGGAACCACTTTCTTACACCATACACAAAAATAAATTCAAAATGGATTAAAGACCTAAATGTGAGACAGGAAACCATAAAGTTCTAGAAGAGAACACAGGCGGTAACTTTTCTTTGACATCAGCTGTAGCAATTTCTAATTCCAAGATACATCTCCTGAGGCAAGGGAAATAAAAGCAAAAATAAACTATTGGGGCTTCATCAAAATAAAAAGTTTCAGCATAGTAAACAAGCAACAAAACTAAAAGGCAACCTACTGAATGGGAGAAGATATTTGTAAATGACATATCTGATAAAGGGTTAGTATCCAAAATGTATAAATAAATTAAACAACTCAACACCCCAAACCTGAATAATCCAATTAAGAAATGGGCAGAAAACATGAATAGACATTTTTCCAAAGACACACAGATGGCCAACAGACACATGAAAAGATACTCAACATAACTGATCATTTGGGAAATGCAAATCAAAACTGCAATGAGACACCATCTCCTACTTGTCAGAATGGCTAAAATCAACAATACAAGAAAAAACAGGTATTGACGAGGATGTGGAGAAAGGGGAACTCTCTTGCACTATTGGTGGGAATGCAAACTGGTGCAGCCACTGTGGAAAACTACAGAGTTTCCTCAAAAAAACTAAAAAAAGAACTACTTTACAATCCAGCAATTGCACTACTAGGTATTTACCCAAGAATACAAAAATACTAATTCAAAGGGATACATGCACCTTGATGTTTATAGCAGCATTATCTACAATAGACAAATTATAGAAACAGCCAAAGTGTCTATTGACTGATGAATGGGTAAAGAAGAGGTAGTAGATACATATACATAATGGAATATTACTCAGCCATCAAAAAGAATGAAATCTTGTCATTTGCAATGACCTGGATGGAGCTAGAATGTATTATGCTAAGTGAAATAAGTCAGAGAAAAACAAATACCATATGATTTCACTCATATGTGGAATTTAAGAAGCAAAACAAGCAAAAGGAAAAAAAGAGAGAGAGAAAGAGAGGCAAACCAAGAAACAGACTCTTAACTATGGAGAGCAAACTGAGGGTTACCAGAAGGGGCAGGGGGGAATGGGTTAAGAAGGGCACTTGCTGCGATGAGCACCGGGTATTGTATGGAAGTGTTGAATCACCAAATCCTACACCTGAAACTAATATTACATTGTATGTTAACTGGCATTTAAGAAAAACTTAAAAAATATTAACATAAAATTAAATATATACATTAACCTTGATTCCACAGAGCTCATTAAACATTTGAATATGTTTCTCATAAGACATAGATTTGAAATAATCCAACATTTTAAATTTTCTTCTCTGAATATAGCTTAGTTTGTTTCTATTTATTTAACAGTTTGCTACTATTCAGAATATAATGCAATCTCCCAAAAAACGTCTGAGCAGAGTACGGTTATCATCTTCTTCATTCTAAACTGCATTCTTCTGTTAAATGCCCGTTAGCTTTACTGGCTGCCACAATACCCCACTGGTTCAGTAAGTTTCCTGCTGAATCCATTTCCCATTTGGCTATTTGTATGGGCGCCCAATCTCTTCTTTTCTATATTGTGTCCTTGTATTTTTGGAGTTAGGTTCAATGTCTTATATAGTGTGAGTGCCCATAAAGAGTCTGCCATACACCCATATCAACCATTTGTTCATTTCTAGATAGTTTCCCCAACTCCATTGTAATTTCATGTTTCTAAGAACCACTATTCAAAAAGAAAATGAGATATGGTGTATTTTATGTGGGGTATATGCCATACACAATCAGCAAGGGATTTTTTCAGCATTTTCTGTAGCAAAATTCTAAGCCAATTTTAAAGGACGCTGACTGTGGAAAACTGACACAGGAAATAAGTCAGCAAAAGAATTTAAAACACAAAGGACAAGGGGAGTACTGAGCACAAAAATGGCATTATGAGGTGGTTTATATATTTGGGGAAATTAGACTGTCATCTTTAAGTACTCATCAATTAGATTTTTAAGCCTGCACCTGTTTCACAGACATAAGCTTTGTGTCTTAATTTCATGTAAACATTTTAAACAATCAGAATATATAATTCACATTACTTTGCTGGGGTTCTACTGGGAAAATTACTTTAATTACATTTAATTCTATTTCAGACTGATAGGAAATAGGAGTGGATGTGAATAAAGTCCAGGTTGGGGATTTCTTATGTTCTCCCCTCCCTATTGGATATAACCATTTTTAAGATGAAATACTAGAGTAGTGAACCAAGGAAAACAAGGGAAGCTACTAGTCATTTACTAATAGTAAAGAAGTATACCTTTCTTTGAAGGCCAGACTTGGCCGATGATTTATGAAATGAAAGATATCACATTTTAAAATCAAGATTTCTATGTATCTCTCTCATCTCTCAATGTCACTATTCCTGATCCCCTTCTACCATCCAAACTTCCCTCTTGTGTTCAATTCCATTGGGAACGGACTAGCTAGTTAATTAAAAACTTAGCATGAGACAAAGATTGTTACTATATAGAACCTATGCATTATCTTAGAAGATTCTGGGAAGCTTTGAATAATTCCTGAAACTCAAAGTACCTAGGGATCCCAACCTTGTGCCTTAAGAGGAACATTACTGACAGTGGTTTGTGGTACCAAATTCCCCAGGTATCATGTTCAGACATTGCCAGCAACAGCCTTATACTCTGAAGATTATACTACTCAGAATAGAACACTGAACACTGGTTAAAAATAAAGTCGGTGTTCAAATTTTAGCTCATCCACTCACTACATGTGTGGCACAACCTCTCTGGGCCTCCATTTGCTCACATGTATAGTGAGGATATGACTACAAACTCAGAGGATTAGTACAAGAATGAACTGATATACTTGCTTGTATATGGAAGGCATTCAGGGAGTGCAGTGATGATTATATTACCTATCTGCTGCTGTGTAACAATTACTTCAACACTTAGTAGCTTAAAACAACAACAAAAAAAGGTTTCATCTCATAGTTCTTATGGGTCAGGAGTTTGGGAGCAGCTTAACAGGATGGTTCTGGCTCAGAGTCTCTCATGAAAGCATAGACAAAATTTGGCCAGGACTGCAGTTCTGGCTCGGGCTGGAGGATGCACTTGCAAGATGGTTTATTCACAGGTGTCACTTCCTTGCCATGCAGTCTTCTCCAGAGATTTCTTCAATGTCCTCTAACATGATACCAGGCTTCCCCCAAAGCAAATGATCCAAGAGAAAAAGGCTGAACCTGCAGTGTTCTTTATGACCTACGCTCATAAATTACACATAATCATTTCCACAATATCTTATTGGTTGCACAGATCATCCCTATTCAACACTGAGGAGGAGTGCAAAGGAGTATGAATTCCAGGAGGCAAGGATCAGGAAGAGCCATCTTAGAGAGTAGCCGTCATGATGACAATGCAGACGGTGGGGGAACAGCCCCCAGGACTTCAAGAGGTCACATGGAACCCACAGGAAAATCTCACACGTAATCACATTCATGATTATTACTTAGTGAAGACAGACGAGGTGATTTACAATTCTTATTTTTGGTACACAAATACCTTGACTGCTAAAATAGCACGCCTTTCTGGGGAGAGAAATAGGGAGAACTGAATATAAATTTCCAAAGAATTTCTAAAAGCTAGTGGTCGTTATATGAAATTCCCACCTGCCTGAGGGAAAAGACCACTCTTTGTAGCATTAATAGACAAAAGGGAGAGACAGAGCTGACAGCTACAGAAATCACACTCCTAGGAACAAAATGAATGGTTTAGACACATCACAACATAGAGAGATCTCATCCCATGGAATTCTTTGGAGACTTCCTGCAATGGTCTAGTGGATGAGTGCCTGCCCTAGTTTTGAGCATGAACAGTCATGTCCTTGCTGTATGATATTGAATAAGTGTACATGACACATAAAACGTATGCTAATGGCTTAAAGGTAAAAGAAGCCAATGTTAGCTTGCCAAATAAATACAATTTCAACCTCATCTTGCTCTTGATTAAAAAACTAAGTATCCCTATACATCAATCATAAGCTCACTAAGCACAACCTCATAATTTGACACCAATCTTTTCTCTTGAGAGTCATTACTCACATTCTCATCTTTGCAAGAGAATGGTGACATTTTTGCTTAAAAAAGAACTCATTTTAATTTTAATTTCTACCCACCGTGCATTTTAAATCAGGCGGTGTGAGCTGTGAAATGTTTGCTTCTGCCTCTCTAAGGCCTATGGCAGCCAGTTCAGGGGAAGGGAAGGGGAAAAAGGGAAACACCTGTCAAGCTCACAAGAGTCCGAGGGTGCACAGGTAGGCAGAGAGGCTTCCCTGATCAACATGAGTTTCTGACAGATGCCACATCACTGCTGTCATCTTCCCTTTGCCAATTTTTAGCTCTTACCATATTCAAGAATTAAATTCTCAACTTTGAGGAGGAAAAAAAGAATGGAGACAATGTTTATTCCCCATACTCTTAGTTGTGGTTTGCCAAGCTGATCTCTGAATATGTAAATACTCTGCACATGGATATGCAAAGACTGTCTTCTAGGTCCTGTTAAAGGTAGGAATTAAGCCAGAATGTTCTCAGGGTAGGCTGGCAAAGAAGCCAGGGAGGTATATTCCACTTATGTAGCTCTATAAGCTAATTTATCTAGAAATCCTGACAAACTAGCTAAGTACTTTATGATTGCTGCTTTAATTTTTTTTATGTTTATTTATTTTTGAGAGAGACAGAGAGAGAAAGAGAGAGAGAGAGAAAGCACAAGCGGGGGAAGGGCAGAGAGAGAGGGAGACGCAGAATCCAAAGCAGGCTCCAGGCTCTGAGCTGTCAGTACAGCCCGGTGGGGCTTGAACTCACGGACCAAACCGTGAGATCATGACCTGAGCCGAAGTCAGATACTTAACCGACTGAGCCACCCAGGCGCCCCTATGATCGTGGCTTTAAAATACAGGTTGACCTAGCTGGGGGAGGGGAGTGGGGAATAAATAAAAGGTTTTACAGAAAAAAAGAGTGTCCCACTGCCGACAAAGCTTTTGTTCCAAGGTAACTCACTAGTGAGGCAGACTGCCAGCATAATACATGGGTCCTTGGGCAAAGTACAGGCATTTTAGTGAGACCGGGCCTATTGTGAGATCCTTGGGAATCAGGCCTCTGAGGAATTTTAATTTGGCAGTGCTAGAAATCTGTGACACTACATGTTATAAGTTGAAAATCCATCACACTCAGAGAAGAGAAAAAAATTCTTAAAGTACAGTGTGAAATATATGATGAATACTTTTCACATTTCTTGAAATGAGGCCTATTTGTGCACTAAACTTGGCAAAGTGGTGAGTATTGATAAGCCATTTTCGACAGAGACCTTCCAAATAGGGCTGGACTTTCTGGTATATCTTTTTGGTCTCTAGGCTGCATGTCAGAAGAAACAAGAAGCCCAAATAGAGACTGAGTAGCAAAGAAATATATAACCAGAATGTTAGAGGGCCAGGATCAATGCGTTCTACCACCATCCCCGTGACCCCCCTCCTCAAGTCCCAAATCTTTATTCAGGGTTACTGGCACCCAAAGAAGTAAATCTGTTAACAATAATTCTGAGGGACGATTCAGATCTGATGCTTTGACTGAGGGCTACTGTTGTACTTACAAATATGCTGAGGGCCATTTCTATTGGAGTTGAGTGAGAAAAAAAACAGGCACAAGCTAGGTCAGGAGATTGAACCAAATATCTTTTCTCACCACGGTCTCTGGACGAGGTTTACTGACCATTACATTCCTTCCTTCCTTCATTCGTTTCTTTGCCCATTCATTCATTCATTCATTCAACAAGCATTTATTGAATATATACTGTATCCCGGACATTGTTCTAGGATGCCACAGACAGAAGATAAGTAAGATAAAGCCCCTGCCTTTAAAAACTCACTATGCTGTGGCGCTCCTCTCAGAGCTGTTGGGATTCTGCAAGTTATAGAGATTAAGCCAAAGAAAAATGAAACTCCCGAGAGAGTTTATGGACGGAGTGACTGATCTCCTGTCATGGACACTGATACAAAGGAACGGTTCTCTGGGCGCACTGGAAGTTAAAATATATGAATGTGTGAGATTTTCAATTTTCCATAAAATACCAATTGTGTGAGAGGCAAATTAGCATGAAGAAAAATGCTTTGTAATAGAAACCACCATATATACATATATATGGACACATATAGGCAAGATATATGTAGCCTATATACAGCCTTTTTATACTTGAGCTGGTTGGTGGAGGACTAGCTTTGCTTCTGTGCTAAGGATATCTACAGGCAGCATTCAAACAGCACCCGTAGCAGAGTCTCCTGCTTGGACACCTAAGGCATAACACAAATAGCACTACATTGGGAGTCTTAGTACTCATGGTCTAGTCTTAGCTCTGCCACTAACTCAGCAGTATCAGAATCTTAACTACTTTGGGGATATTAGCAGCCTTAACTGCAAAGCACGAGGGCTGGAATACATGATCAGATTTAGCCTGGAAATTCTATGATCCTTTGAATTCTTTGTTCTTGGATAAAGCAGGGATGGGTATAATTAAGGAAAAAAAAAAAAGAAGAAGTAATAAAATCTAGACGGGTCATTGCCATTCCCCCGGCTGAAATCCTGAGGCTTCTCTTCTCACCTCCCTGCTAGCAGTTCAGCATACACGGTCACCACCTCTGAACCTTCAAAATTACCAGATCCAATCTGTTGTTCTTGTTTCCCTGACCTCTGTGTCACACCTGACTCTAGTGATCAGCTGCTCCTTCTTAAAATTAGTTCCTTCCTTGCCAACTCTGGAGCCATCCCACGCCTTTCCCATTTCAAACTATTCCTACTGACTCGGCTTCTACCCTGACCAAGCATCTGCACTGTGGTAGCTTAGCCTGGGCTTTTCATTACATGCATGGTGTGCACACCCCAGGTTTCAGTAATCCCTCAGTACTCGTTTCCTCCCTCCTCAAAGTCTTTCTAGAAGATCCCATCCTACTCACAGCTTAAAAATTCACTGAGATATTGCTCTCACTCATTTGCCTGAAATTCCGACCATGCATCTCCAATTTCCTGAAAAACAGTGTTTCATTTGGATGAGAAAAACCACCTCCAACCCAACGTATCCAGATCAACTATTTGTCCCTTTAACGTAGCTCTGTTTCTCTTTTCCCATCAACAGCATTACAGGTTCACTATCCTGTAAGTAACACCCTTGAGCTAGATGGAACTTGAAATTAGATATTTTCAAACATTAGAAGAGCAACATATTCTATTTACCACATGTTTTTTAACAGTCCCAGGAGTATCTCAGTCAGAATCCAAATCTGTTCCTTTCATTGAGCTAGATAACAACATGAATGCTACTGTCATAATTATGCTGAAAGAGTTGAGTCAGGGAAACAGGCAAAGGTAGGTCACAAAGCTTGAACCAAACATCTTCTCTCACTATAAATATGTTAATATTTAGGGAGCAAAAGATACCGTTACTGACATAGTAAATAAAGATACAAATAACTTCTCAGTTCAAGTAAGGTTTTGCTGTCAAAGGACTTCAGGTTACTGAATGCATTATCAACAAGTTTTTTCCAGAGCTTTTTGGATTCAGGGATTGTGAATTAAAGAATATTAATGATGAGGGCACCTGGGTGGCTCAGTTGGGTAACTGTCTGACTCTTGATTTCAGCTCAGGTCAGATCTCACAGTTTGCGGGTCTGGGCCCGCATCGGGCTCCGTGCCGACAGCATGGAGCCTGCGTGGGATCCTCTCTCTGTCCCCGCCTCACTCACACTCTCTCTCAAAGTAAATGAACTTTAAACAAAAAAAGTTAAAAAAATAATATTAATGATGACAACAGTATTACAATAACAATTATTTAATGAAAGCTAACAATCGCTCAAGCAATGTGTTAGATATTTTAGGTACATAACAATAATAACAGAAATGTGCTTACTATGAGGTAAATACTGTTTATTTTCTTCATTTTATATACAGAAACAGTGTAAAGTGCTACCATCATTTTTTTTAATTTTCGAGGCTAGAAATCCAGAGGTATTTTCAGTTCCTCTCCCTTTCCCTTACCCCTATATTAAATTTGTCTTCAAATCCTATTAATTCTTCCTTTCCATCTATACCTGCCTTTGAAATCTCACTATTATGATATGACCTCAGATCCTATGACTGCACAGGCCATGTCTCAGATCCTTCGAATAATACAGACCAGACCAATATTCTATTTCCTCCAGTTTAACCTTCCCCAAACTAGTATTCTTCTGAAAATAACATATGCATTATGTATTCATTTATTCTGCAAATGCTTAGTCAATATTTACTCTGTGCAACATCCCTCTTCGAAAAAGGTTCAATGGACTGCCATTGCCTATTTAATTAAGTCCAAACTCTTTGGCTTTGCACTTGAAGTTCCAAAGAATATCTACATTTTCAATTTGATCTCTTCCTGTTCACTGAGATGGACTGTGGATTCCAGGCTGACTGCCACTCCATGAATGTCTTTCATTGTATGTGCCTCTGCATTTCTGTTCATACTGCTCCACCCACTTGAAATGTCCTCTTCCATTCTATCTGGTGACACCCTTCCCATCTCTGTAGGTTGAGCTGTGGTCCCCTACTTCCCTTAGCAATCCTCAACATCCCCAGTTTTTAATTATGACTCTATCATTTAACGGTCACTATTCATTGACTTATAACTACATACTGCCTTCTACCATGACTTAGCTCTTCATATTTGTGTCTTACCTTTGCAGCGAGGTTGAAAATCTGTTGACTATATAGGTAGCTTCTTATTACTTTGTACTCCCTACAACACTGAATATAATTCATACAATGGAAAATCATAAAAAATTTTCTGTTTAAACCACTTGATACAGGAGGGATATGAAAGAGGACCTGTACCTTCCTAACTCATCCTTTCAATCATTTTTCTCTCATCGGTTACCTCAAGGGGTCCTAGATGACAATAACAATAAGAAAAATATAGTAGAGCTGTTTCTTTATTGGATTTGGGTTCTAGAAACAGAGTATTAAGTGCAAATATTATATAACCAAAATTCCTTTAAAAATCTCTTAGGGAAGTGCTATATTGGAGATCTACCTGGTGTCAAAAAATTTAACAAAGCCAGTTTTTCTTCCAATCTAAAAAAAAAATGTTTCTTCAATTTATCCCCTGATTAAATAGCTAAGAGCCATGCTAATAATGTATATGTATATACAAGTAGTAAAATCATACTCAGAATGGCAAGATGCTCACAGTACAAAGGCATGCAGCGAGGGAACATGTTTCTCATACTTATTACAGTGTATGGACTCAGTGAATGTGGAATGGTGGAATGAAATGTAAATTCTCTCTCTCTTTAGTCATTTGTTTCCCAAAACTTAAATGCTTGTTCAGAGGGGATCTGAAACTACTTCTTATGTTATGAAGAATTCTAAGATGGTCCTTAAGATTCCCACTCCCCTATGACCCACACACCCTCCTCCTACTGCGTGTGGGCCAGACCTCTGAATATGATGAAGTTCACTCCCAAGACTGAGTTACCGATCAGTTGACTATGAGTTCATCAAAAGGGAGATTACCCTAGGTGGGCTTGACTTAATGAGGTGAGTGCTTAAAGTGACTTGGAGCCTTTTCTGAAGAAAGAAATGAAGAGACTTAAGAGATTCATAGAGTGAGAGGGCCTATGACATATGGAGAGGGCCATAGGACAAGGACCTGCCAATTGCTTCCAATTGCTGAGAATGATTTCAGCTGACAGTTAATATCAAAATTGGGCCAACAAGTCGAGAGAGCTTGGAAACATATCTCCCTTAGTCTCATCTCTGGATGAGGGTATACTTGGCTTACATCTTGATTTTAGCTTTTTGAAACCATAAACAGAAGGCCCACTTAAAACGTTCTGAACTATGGACCCATGAAAACTGTAAAATAACAGATTTTAAACTGGCAAGTTTGTGGTAATTTGTGACACAGCAAAAGAAAACCTAATACATCAGCTTCCTATGTGTCAGACACATAGGAATAATGTGTGCTAAATACTTTAAATATGATTTTTTAATATTACCTTTACTGTAGAGCTAAGGGTTCTGAAGTTTAGAGAGGGTACATACTCTGCCCAAGTTTGCATAACTAGGAAGTGACAGAGACAAGAGTCTATATCCACATTTACCAACAAAGCCCATGTTCTTAACCGCCACTGATAGGAAAGCTGGGCATTCTTAATAGGCCTTACTGCCTCTGCTAACATCTCAAACTCTCTCTGTACTTTCATCAAGCTCTGCATGGTTGTTCACTCCTTACTGAGAACTTCCTCACTTTAGTGACACTGCAAAGAACCAGTTAAATTTTTTCGTTAAACATCTGTGAAATGCCTACCGTAACAAAGCACTGAAGGAAGTGCTGGGGGAATTCAAAGACTGATCAGACTGAGCCTGACCCTTAAGCTTCTTGCACCACAGTGGGAAAAGGAATTCATGCATAAATATCACAAAGGAGTAACTAAGGAGGCAGGGTGGAACTAACTACCCAGCCTGGAGCTTCCAAGAGAAAACATTTGTCTGTTAATGTACCTGAGAAAGGGGTATTTATAGAGTAAGATGCAGAGACATGTTTTCATGCTCACGTCAGACAAGATTTTATATTTATGGGGGTTTCCTCGTTCGGTAAGATTGGGAAATAAAAATAAGTCATTGGATGTTTGCTTCCAAAACTTTAGATGATACCAGTAATAACTTCATTTATTGTTCCCTCACTGTAAGCTAAGCAATGTTCAAAGTACTTACAAGTTATTATCCTATTTAGTTCTCAAAAACCCAACAAAATAGAAATTATTATTATTGTTACTGTAATTTTGCTGATGAGGAAACTCAGATACAAAGAGGTTAAGTAACTTGATTAACATCACAAACTCTGAAGTTTGACTCTGGTACATACACTAGGACACATTCCACAACATGACCATTTTATTTGAAAAGGAGAATAACAGCCATGCATAAAATGAGGTAGGTGAAGGGAGACAGATATTTGCTGCAATTGGTCACAGAATTCATCTATGTTTCTCAGCACCCAAGGCAAAATGGGAGATAACTTGATGTACACAGCCTTCCTAATCTGAAAACATTTACTGAAATCTAAGAAAAATTCATAACTAGGGTGCTTACATGAGGAGCATTTTGAATGACATTGTACACTGTATCTTATATAAGATTTTGACGTATTCTGTGATTATTATAAACCAAGAACAAAATAGTATAGTGAAGTTCTGTGAAAGCATGTAGAAATTAGTTAATAAAGTACAGTATATACTTTTTTACTTGACACAGTGGGAATGGCTGGTTAGCAGTCCTTTCAAACTGCAGATCACGAACCATTAGTGATCATGAAATTAGCTAAGTTTTTAAAAAATTTTACAGACATATATTTATGTTGAAGAGGGGGATACATCACAAGTTCAAAAATAAATATAGACATACCTTGGAGATATTGTGGGTTTGGTTCTAGACCACTGAAATCAAAAGAATATCAAATGAATTTTTTGGTTTCCTGGTGCATATAAAAAAAAAAAAAAAAAAAAAAAAAAAAAAAAAAAAAAGTTATGGTTACACTCTACTGTAGTAAATTAACCATTGCAATAGTATTACATTTTAAAAAACAACGTATATGGGGAATACACACACACGCACGCACACACACACTGGAATATTACTCAGCCATAAAAAAATGAAATCTTGGTTTTTGCAGTAACATGACGAAGCTAGAGAGTATAATGCTAAACAATGTAAGTCAGTCAAAGAACGGCAAATACCACGACTTTACTCATATGTGGAATTTAAGAAAAAAAAAAACAAATGAACAAAGGGGGAAAAAAGACAAACAATAAAAACAGACTCTAGTTAACTATAGAGAACAAATTCATGGTCACCAGAGGTGGGTGGGGGATGGGTTAAATAGGTGATGGAGATTAAGGAGAGCACTTGTAATGAGCAGCGGGTGTTGTATGGAAGTCTAATTGCTACATTGTACATCCAAAACTAATACGACACTGTATGTTAACCATACTAGAATTAAAAAACTTAATAAAAAATGTATATACCAGGGGCCTGGGTGCTCAGTTCAGTTAGTATGGACCCTTGATTTTGGCTTAGGTCATGATCTCATGGTTTGTGAGTTCAAGCCCGCATCAGGCTGTGCTGACAGTGTGGAGCTCCGTGGGATTCTGTCTGCCTCTATCTGCCCCTCACCCCATCACTCTATTCTCTCTCAAAAATAAATAAAATTAAACTTTAAAAATGTACTTACCTGAAGAAATATTTTATTACTAAAACAATGTTGCATCTGAGCTTTCAGCGAGTTGCTATCCCTGATCACAGATGACTATGACAAAAATAATGATGATGAAAAACTTTGAAATACTGAGAGAATTTAAAAGTGTGACACAGAGACACAAAGCGAGCAATACTGTTGGAAAAATTACACCAAACAGACTTGGTCCATGCAGCGTTGCCACAAAACTTAAATTTGTAAAAACTGCAATATTTATGAAGTGTAATAAACTGCATAAAGGGGCATGTCTGTATTGTATAATAAAAATTTTGGTATGTTAGTGGGTTTATATGTACATATCATCTTATAAATATGATACATTTTTTTAAGTTTAAAGACACTCGTTAATTTATGCTATTCACCCTGTCAGACTATCAGTTATTCAGCTGGGATACTGTCAAAGCTTCAGCTTCATAAAAGATCACCTAAACTGAAGTCATTACAAGTGTTTGGAGTTAGCATTTTGAGTTGCTGACTAAAAGGAGACCCTCGGTGCTTCAGATTTAAGGCAAAGAAGGGAAAGGAAGTCATTTTTGAATTAAAGACGTTTCTATTTGTGCTGAGATGGAGAACGGCAGGAAAGTGTACAGGAGGGACAAACAGTTTTTTCATGAAGCCTGAGATGTATTTGATCTATTTTTTTTTTTTTTTTTTTTTTTTGAGAGAGAGAGAGGGCAAGTGAGGAAAGGGAGAGAGAGAATATTAAGCAGGCTCTAAACTCAGCCAAGAGCCTGATGTGGGACTGGATCTCACGACTGTGAGATCATGACACTAAGAGGAAATAAGAGTTGAACATTTAACCGAGGCAGCCCCATATTTGAAATATTCAAAGCATGATACTCCCCTCACCCTGCCCCATGCACAATTAGGTTGGCCAAATGACCTATGGGTCCATGATAGTTGTGGTTCATCACTTGTCTGGCTGAAATTATTAATAGCTTGCCCTTCCACTCTCAAAAATGTCCTGGATGGATGACAAATTATGTGACCACCCTTTCCACAAGCAAGGAAAAATGTCCCTGGCCTGGAAATATTCTGTAGGGACAACCTGGCTACCAAAGATGTTCTATCCTTTTATTCAAATTAGGATTTTCTCATGCTTCTCTTTCTCCTGGTAAGCCCTCTGAGAGATACTGTCAGAGGAACTCCATGTTTCCTATTCAGAAGGGTCAATAAAGAGCAGAGAAACTTTTCTCAGACCAAAGTTCATTAAAGTTACTCTAAATAAAAAAAAAAAAAAAGAATGTAGGCATACCTCATTTGGATGGTCACAATTAAGATGCTGTGTCAAGGTGTTTCTGTTATCCAGTTAGATTAAGCAGTACTGTTATAATATCTGGGACATAATAACTAAGAACACTAAGGTGTTCTTAGTATATATGTCCTGTATTCATGAAAAGTTGGAGACAGAATGGCATCACAGAACGCCACAAAAACGAAGGTTTTACTTTCGTACAAATAGAGAAAATTAGTGGAAGAATTGAGAGAAATAAGTGATCATGACAGCCAAGACAGTCTGAAATCTAAGGCCCTATACCTTACCAGTAATAGCATGCTCAGTTTTCAAGTGGCAACAGTTCAATAGAACAGTGTCATCTGTGATATTAACTAATGCTATTTATTTAACTTTACTTTTCAATTTGAAAATATAGGGTTTTGGGATTTGAGAGTTGTGTAAAATCATAGTATATAGATTTTATACACCGTTCTGTTCTTTTAAATAAATAATAAAACACTGGAGCTTCAGAAAATGTTCTTGCTCCTTAAAAGGGGGCTCCCATATTACCAAAGTTTGAG
The DNA here is from genome assembly GCF_007474595.2 of Lynx canadensis. Classification (NCBI taxonomy): domain Eukaryota; kingdom Metazoa; phylum Chordata; class Mammalia; order Carnivora; family Felidae; genus Lynx; species Lynx canadensis. The sequence continues at coordinate 116,389,838 of NC_044311.2, forward strand.
ATACATTACAGTGAAAAAAATCATGCTTGGAAACAAAAGTGTTTCTAAGAAAAAAGAAATGGAAACAACCAGGCTTTGCATATGGCTTAAAAGAAATGTCAGTTTAGCAAAATGAATGTAATTGCCAAGAGTATGAAGTAACACAGGCATGTGCCCTCTTCAACCAGGCTCTCTCCTGTCTGCTTCTCCCTTGTCGGACACACTGCCTACTCAGACCTTACTCTTCTATTTATCAACTCTTCCTACACGTATTTTGGTTCACTATTGTCTATTTTCTTTCTTTAATATACACAGTATTAGTAGCCCTTTACCTCAATCTGTTTCAGCTCAGAAACTTTTCAAAAGAGAAGAGAATGGATTAAATAAAATAACGAGTACGTAAATACTTAGAACAATGCCTGAAATATAGTAATGGCTCAAAACATATTTAGAGACAATCTGTTTTACTCTAAAAATTAGGCAACCAAGATTTAGAAAGTTAGAGCCTATTTAATGTTACAGATAGAGTTAAAGGCAGAAGTGGCTCCAAATCATATTTTAAATAAAGAAAAAGAAAAACTCTGGAGTAACTGATAAGTTTATGGAGAATAAGATTTTTCTATAGTTTCTGCAAGTGCCACTTTAATAATCTATTTTTGACTGTCCTTGATATGCTGAAGTACAATTTTTTTCTATTTTAAGACATTCTCATCTGCTGTTCTGCCCTTGGATATTCCTTGTAGGTTTGAAGTATCCTCTAGAAGACAATTATGGATTTATCCATTGGCATTCCAACCTTATTATTGAGCCTATTTCATTTTAAAATTTTCCCACACTGTATGCATGCCTAAGCATGCTCAAATACAGTGGGTTCTCTATTTAATTTACATCTCTCAGTCCAATGCACAAGCTTTTGAAAATGATTTGACTATTCTTCCAATTCACTATGGAAAATTTAAGTATTGCAGCCTAAAATATGCCTGTATTGTTTTCATGTAAGAGTGTAAGAACAACAAGACTATATTCTTAAAAATCTAGATCAACTTTGAAAAAAATAAAAAGTCCCCTAGTAGAACTTCAGCTAATTCTAGAGTGGAAGTGCTGGCAAGTTATTTAAGGATATCCCAACCAGTAAGCTGGGACACTTCATACATTGTGATGTTAGGTTTCCTCAACCTGAGTATTCAAATTTTGATGAAGTTAAAGAGGATGTAATTGTGTGTCTGTGTGTGTGAAAGAGAGTGACAGTGAGAAAGATACAGATCTCAAAGCAAGAGGACCTAGCATGAAATGCTAAGGGCTCAGGTTTCATCCTGTAGGCAACAGGGAGACACTGAAGAATTTTAAACAGGGTAATGACATGATGGGATTTTGTTGTCGGAAAACAACTTCAGCAGCAAAGAAGAGTGGACTGTGTTCCCACCAACAGTGCAAGAGGGTTCCCGTTTCTCCACATCCTCTCCAGCATCTATAGTCTCCTGATTTGTTCATTTTAGCCACTCTGACTGGAGTGAGGTGATATCTGAGTGTAGTTTTGATTTTTATTTCCCTGATAAGCAACAACGTTAAGCATCTTTTCATGTGCCTGTTGGCCATCCGGATGTCTTCTTCAGAGAAGTGTCTATTCATGTTTTCTGCCCATTTCTTCACTGGGTTATTTGTTTTTCAGGTGTGGAGTTTGGTGAGCTCTTTATAGATTTTGGATACTAGCCCTTTGTCCGATATGTCATTTGCAAATATCTTTTCCCATTCCGTTGGTTGCCTTTTAGTTTTGTTGTTTCCTTTGCTGTGCAGAAGCTTTTTATCTTCATGAGGTCCCAATAGCTCCTTTTTCCTTTTAATTCCCTTGCCTTTGGGGATGTGTCAAGTAAGAAATTGCTGCGGCTGAGGTCAGAGAGGTTTTTTCCTGTTTTCTCCTCTAGGGTTTTGATGGTTTCCTGTCTCACATTCAGGTCCTTTATCCATTTTGAGTTTGTTTTTGTGAATAGTGTAAGAAAGTGGTCTAGTTTCATCCTTCTGCATGTTGCTGTCCAGTTCTCCCAGCACCATTTGCAAACTGGTGCAGCCGCTCTGGAAAACAGAGTGGAGGTTCCTCAAAAAATTAAAAATAGATCTACCCTGTGACCCAGCAATAGCACTGCTAGGAATTTACCCAAGGGATACAGGAGTGCTGATGCATAGGGACACTTGTACCCCAATGTTTATAGCAGCACTTTCAACAACAGCCAAATTATGGAAAGAGCCTAACTGTCCATCAACTGATGAATGGATAAAGAAATTGTGGTGTATATACACAATGGAGTACTACGTGGCAATGAGAAAGAATGAAATATGGCCTTTTGTAGCAACGTGGATAGAAATGAAGACTGTTATGCTAAGTGAAATAAGTCATACAGAAAAAGACAGATACCATATGTTTTCACTCTTATTTGGATCCTGAGAAACTTAACAGAAGTCCATGGGGGAGGGGAAGAAAAAAAAAAAAAAGAGGTTAGAGAGGGAGAGAGCCAAAGCATAAGAGACTCTTAAAAACTAAGAACAAACTGAGGGTTGATGGGAGGTGGGAGGGAGGGGAGGATGGGTGATGGGTATTGAGGAGGGCACCTTTTGGGATGAGCACTGGGTGTTGTATGGAAACCAATTTGACAATAAATTTCATATTTAAAAAAATAAAAAATAAAAAAGAATTCGAAAAAAATATATATTAAAAAAAAAGAGTGGATTGTGAAGTGTCAGGCAGGAGGTAGGAAAAAATTCAATAGCTCAGGTGGGCTTAACTAAGGCAACACCAATGGTATTAAGACAGAACAATAAAAAAGGGTAAAACTTGGTTATTATCTAGAGGTAAGAGTGAAAAAAAAAGGAAAGAGAAAAACTGAACACGACTCCCAGGTTTCCAGCTTGAGAAGCCAGACGGATGGAGGTGCTTCTAATAAAATGAGAAGTATGCATAGAGAAGATTAAGGACATTCACTCATATGGCCACAATTTTCTCAAGAAACTAGGAGGCAGGAGTATCTTCTGAGGGAGAAGAGGAGAGTGTTTATCTAGAAAAATTGTAGACAATAGTGGAAGTTCAGGAAAGCCACTAATGGGAAGGGAAAAGGAAGCTGGCTCAAGAATAGCCAAAGTTATTGAGCAGTGTAAAAGTCTTAGGGGAGGCAGGTGAACATGAATCTGTAATGAAATTAATCTGCACAGTTGTGTGAATATGTAATGAGATCAATCTGCACTACTATATGGTTTTCTTTTTTCCCAAATAATGCTCGGCCATCTAGGTATGACAGAGGCAGATTCAGGGACTACTGGACTAATCCAGAGTTGCAATTTGAAATATCAGAGGCAGTTGAATCCAAAAGTAAGGGGAGATAAAAGCACTGTTCGAAAAAAATTTTTAAGGCATCAATCTTAGTGTTTAGTATGATAGATAAGGAAAGGAGAACAAAAGAGGAATGAATAGTCTTAAGGGAATGAAGCTTTAAAAACTACAGGTGTCAAGGAAACTGGATTATAGGTGTTCTTTTAGTGTTTATTTATTTCTTCAGAGAGATAGAGGGACAGAGTCCCAGCAGGGGAAGGACAGAAAGAGAGGGGGACACAGAATCTGAAGCAGGCTGCAGGCTCTGAGCTGTCAGCACAAAGCCTGACATGGGGCCTGAACCCATGCACCATGAGATCATGACCTGAGCCTAAGTTGGACGCTTAACCGACTGAGTCACTCAGGCACCCCAGAAATTGAATTATAGTCTTAATGAGAATAAGAGAGTAAAAAAGTTGGAAGGACAGGGGGTACTGAGATTAAATTTTCCTAACTACAGAAATTCTAGATCTGTGCTGTCAAGTATGGTTAGCCAAGAGCCACAGTGGCTACTTATATTTAAAATAATTAAAAAATAGATTATGTTCCTCTGAAGGAAGATATCATATGTTTTCACTCTTATGTGGATCCTGAGAAACTTAACAGAAGACCATGGGGAGGGAAGGGGGAAATAAAAGTTAGAGAGGGAAGGAGGCAAACCGTAAGAGACTCTTAAAAACTGAGAATAAACTGAGGGTTGATGAGGGGTGGGGAGGAGGGGAAAGTGGGTGATGGGCATTGAGGAGGGCACCTATTGGGATGAGCACTGGATATTGTATGGAAACCAATTTGACAATAAATTTCATATTAAAAAAAAAATATGTTCCTCTGTCACATTAGTTACATTTCAAGTGCTCAGTAGCCATGCACGGCTACCATACTGTCCATATTGCACAGGTCAGGTAAAACACTGCCATCATATAGAAAGCTCCATTGGAGAGTGTGTCCCTAGATAATGCCAAGTTTTAGAAAATACCCAAGAGTGTGAGCCTCTGAAGACAATGAAGACAAAAGGCATTGAGAGAGGCAGTAAAGGAACCAGAAAGGCAGGATATTGGATGGGCTTTCCATAAAGGTGTTGAATTCAGCCTTTGTCAGGAGTTCCAATGGAGAAGATATGAGCCAAACACTAAAGTCCTCAGTGAATGCAGAGTGTTAGCAGGTAGATGAACAAAACCTTTGTATGGAGTTGCAATGTGCTTCCTAATGACAGTATATCCTAAAACCCTTTAGGCCTAGTGTAGTGTCCTTTATTTGTGAAACACACTTGACTGACTCAATCTAGACCCTATCCCAGAGTGATATTCCAGATCCTACTTAAACCTCTCCTGAACCATTCTCCTCGTTCAAAAATCACCTCTTCTGAAACTCCATCAACTTGCTTTGGCCAACTCAACACTGTGGGGTGGAAAAGAAACCTGTTAACCCTATATAGTCAGGTTAACTAGGTAGTTGAAAATAATGTGCCTATGGGCAGAGCTCTAGTTTCATATAAAACATTTAACAGAGATTAGCTATAGAATATATGACAGAAGCCATCCTTCTTAATCGAAGAGCACAGGTAGTTTGTGTATGTCTATTCTGCTTATTAAACACATTTGTTATAATTTAGGACTTACACTGAGGTTTTTTATAATTGAATCAAGAGGCATATCTATCTCTCTTGGGATAATGTGTAGAAATGCATGGGGCGCCTGGGTGGCTCAGTCGATTAAGCGGCCCTCTTCGGCTCAGGTCATGATCTCGTGGTCCGTGAGTTTGAGCCCCGCGTCGGGCTCTGTGCTGACAGCTCAGAGCCTGGAGCCTGTTCCAGATTCTGTGTCTCCCTCTCTCTGACCCTCCCCCGTTCATGCTCTGTCTCTGTCTCAAAAATAAATAAACGTTAAAAAAAAAATTAAGAAATGTGGTACAGCTAGTTGGCTATTCATGGCTATATCATACCGAACGATTTTCAGTAGCATCAGAGGTAATTGCCACCACCATGTTCTGTTTTTTCTTAAAAGTTGGCAGTTATGGGGGTGCCTGGGTGGCTCAGTCAGTTGGGCATCTGACTCTTGATTTAGGCTCAGATCGTGATCTCACAGTTTGTGGGATCAAGCTCCACACTGGGTTCTGCACTGTGGGGAGGCTGCTTGGCTCTCTGGCCTCTCACTCTGCCTCTCCCCTGCTTGCATGTGTGTTCTCGCTCTCTCTTAAAATAAGTAAACTTAAAAAAAAGAAAAAAAAGTTGGCAGTTATGAGCTATAAGTCCACAGTAATCCATGCCTACTCACACCAGTTCATGAGTCAGCACTGGTTCCTTAGTCTTCTCATTTCTCTATCCCTCACCCCCATGATTAATGTAACAGTGGGAAAAATACTTACTGTTTTGGAAAGGCTATTACACCTTGTTTGGATTAGTAACTATTAGTCTTTCTCTAACTTAATAATTGTAAGTTGAAATAAGTTCAGTCCCCCTTTTCTATCACCAACATTAATCTCTCTTACTTCGTCCATTCATGTTAACACCTGCAATTTTACTCCTACTTGTTTTTAAGAACTAGAAAGAAGCTGGGTCCTGCTTATCTTTCACTAGGCTATACGTTTTTAGTCTCTGTTGATTCTCCTAGGTTGTACAGTTATTTGTGTGTAATAGGCTCTTCCATAGCAATATGCAGCAGAAAATTCTTTTGACAAGCCATAGCAAGCTTAATTGGGTCATGACGTATGCCATCAAATAGCTTCCAGGGAGGCAAAAAGCCCTTTTTCTAAGGTAGCATATGACTTCACCGAGTTTCAACATGACTATATGATCTCACATAACTAAGGAAATTACTTTTTTTCATTTGTGAAGTTACAGGAATGTATGGAGTTAACATTTGATTGAGCTAATTAAATTTTAAAGAGCTCTCTGGTCTACCAGGCTTTCTTCCTCCTTAGACTTAGAGAAACCTATTTTTAAAAAATTTTAGCATTAAATTACAGGTCAATTTTTTAAAGTTGGTTTGGTTTTTTGTTTTTACTCTATTGTTTAATCAGCCCCTAATGAGAATCTCAAATCAATTCTTGTTAAATTTTCATCTTATTTTAAATGTCACACAGTAAGTAATATTAATAGAAACTATTCTGTTAAGATAGCGTTTCTGATTCTCTCCCATTGACTTTGCAGCCTGAAGCCAATCCAAATTCTGACATTACTTGTAATGTTTTCAGGACAGATGCTGTTAGGGCTTTCAGCACAACTGGTAGGATATCAGCAGACATTAGTTAACTTGTGAACCTTCATCTGAATATCCTTCAGATACCCATGGGATCTGGGTGATATTATAGCTCCAATGTCAGCCTGAAAAGTAACATCAGTAATGGGTACCATCCTTACTTCCTCCCCACTGCAGCAATAAGGCAAGGAAGGGAGATTGTAAACCACTGGTTTGAACCATATAAATGGGTTGTGCTATCTGTTATATTTGTCCCCAAAGCCAAATTTACCTAACACATAATATAAGTAGTCCCATTCAATTGCATCAAAGGACTTCTTTGCATCTAATAAAACTGTTGCTATTGGTTCCAATTTTCTCTTTGTATTCCAGAAGAGTTGCATTAGCCTATGCAGATCATCTGATGCTTATCTTCTAGGTATAAAGCCTTCTTGAATAGGGCCTATTAGATTTGTGATTACTTTATTTAGTCATGTAGCAAGTGTTCTGGTACCTATTATGTTACACCTACTCACATTGTAGGAAAGGATATTTTTTACAATACTGCTAAGGGGGTAACATGCAATCTTGAATATGAGGCTATGGATACATATAATAGGATAAAGGACTGTATGCCGCCTTGATTCCAAACCATAGATAATATCCAATGCTTTAAAAATTCAGTATAAACCATTTAAATGCATTACATTTATTCACAGTCTATTTCTGAAACTAGTGGCTATTCAGTGTGCTGAGGCAGAGAGAAGTTAAGTGTTGGTAAGCAACCTAAATTTTTATAAAGCTATTTTGAAAGTACTCAATGCCACAGAAAGTAATATCAATTACTCCTTGCTTTTCAATTGACATTGCAGGGCTGCTCCAAATTTCTATTCTTTCGTTCGGCATCTGCAAAGAAAAGGAAGGCAAAGAGCACCTCCATGGGAGATTCTGGGTATGATGATGAGAGTATTTTATTTTTTTTCAACGTTTTTTTTTTTTTTTTATTTTTTTTTTTTTTTTTTTATTTTTGGGACAGAGAGAGACAGAGCATGAACGGGGGAGGGGCAGAGAGAGAGGGAGACACAGAATCGGAAACAGACTCCAGGCTCTGAGCCATCAGCCCAGAGCCTGACGCGGGGCTCGAACTCACGGACCGCGAGATCGTGACCTGGCTGGAGTCGGACGCTTAACCGACTGCGCCACCCAGGCGCCCCTCGATCAGAAGTATTTTAGAACACACCTGAAAGACTCCAGTTTTTTTTCCAAGTAATGATGAACCTTTGATGCTCTGTGACTAAAGAATGCATACAAGTGAAAAACTAATGATGGAGAGTAAGGAGGCCAGCTGATAAATTTGGGGTTCCTATAACCTATGTCTTGTGAGACAGCATAGTGTAGGGAGAAGGGCCTGGGCCTTGGATCTAGTTTTTCACCTTGGCTCCATTCTTTACTTACCAGAATAGTACAAACGGCACTGAGCTAGGGTTTTCTCATTCACATAAGGCAGTTACAATACTCACTCCTCAAGTTGTTTTGAAGATCAAAAAAAGATAACATGTATATAGAGAACTTAATAATATTTGATGCTCCACAAATGCCAGCTGCTTCATTATAATTAAGTTAATAATAACATAAGTTATACACACACACACACACACACAACACACAACACACCTACCTCTATTTGCATTTTTCAGTAATCACAGGAAGGTCAAATCCAATGCACACTGAGTATTCAGATTAGGCTTCATGGCAGGCATAATGGAAAAATAATGACATTCAACAAAGTGCACTGTGAAAATTTACTTTGTGATTAACCTACAGAGAAATAAAGCACTTTTAAATCTATATAACTGAAGACAGGGTTTCAAACTGAAAAAAAAACAAAACAAGCACAAACTTAAATAAATAAATAATAAGTTTTCATTATCATTAATTTTCTGTATTAATCCAGTATATTTCATTGAGTCCAAGAGATCTGGTTTTTCATTCCCAGCTATAGGAAACTCGTTATATATGCTTGCAAATTAAAAAAAAACAAAACAAAAAACAAAGAAACATACCAAAAAAAAAACCAGTTAATGAGCAGATCTGTAGTTTAAAATGCATAGATTATAGTAAACAAATTCAAAAGATTCAGCTTCAGCAGAATTTTCCATTTCTATAGTCAGTTTATTTTTTTAAGTTAATTTCCAAATAGATATTCTCTTTTTGAAGTATGCTGCAGAATTTTTAATAGTTGGAAAAGTACATTTGGACTCTAAGTGAAGTAATTTCTAGAGAAAACACATGATCCAAACCTGAAGCTAAAACCCTAAGTTCATATACAGAAATGTATACAAGATTCCCAGATATATGTAAACAGAAAGAGTCACTCAGTAAATGGTATTTGGGCTCTGGTAATAGTATAATCCACTCTCATTAGGCATCTCCCTCTTGTGCATTAATATGTGACATCATACTCTCATATAACATTTCATAGCAGAGTGAAATAAAAAGCCCCTCCAGATTGCAACGGTAAGATAATCAGATTCTGTAGTGCTCATTATGACTGCAATTATGTAACAAAACTCTCCAAATATAGTTCAAGTTATTGTAGTTATTAATCATTCTGTTTTGTTTCAAGTACTGCTTTATAGCCTGCTGGATAGACTCCATTATTCTACAACCTGAATGTCGAAAGTCAAACTTGCGCATGTGAATCTGCTGTTTCTAACAGCCTTTCAACATAATTACCCTTTCAATTTGTATTTGTGAATACAAAAAAAAGTGGAGAAATAAAGCTGGTGTCAATAGAGTCACTGACCTTTGCAGTAAACAGAAGACAGTCCTTAGCAGAAAACAATGTGGCAAATAAGAAACCTATTTTCTAGAACTAGAAATAGTGCTGCTTAAGAAGTTAGTCTCAGAATTCTATCAGTTCTTACAGAAAAAGGATAGGGGGTGGGACTTCTAAAGAATCTGTATATTTGATAAGGAGAAAAATTATGAAAGGGCCAGGAAATGTGCATTTTTAAATGTTCAAAGCACCAACATCATGGATAGAATGTATTCCTAAACACATTATGCATAAAACCATGTATTCTGACTAATTTAACTACAAAATGCCAACCTAAAAGACAGGAGATGTATTATACAGAACAAACACCATCTGCAACACCTTAAACCAGTGCTATAGATGTATTTTCAGGAAAAAAATACACCTGGAAAATTCTCAAGCCTAAATTCTGAGATGCCAAGTATTAACTAAATAGGATTCCAAACAGACCCAGGGAAAATGACTCCATAATTATTTAAATGTTAAAACAGAAAGAGCTCAGGAAAACAAATAAATAACACATTGACATGGTTTACAAAATGCAAGTCACCAATTTCACGTAGTCCATGATTTTTTCAATTTGGCCACATACATTGGGCCCCAGGCTTTGCCCTTATCTGGTATCACCAAGAGTCCACATTCCTGGCCAGTGGGAGCAAATGTGAAGTCTTGGGAGCAAGTCCTTGCCATTTCCTTAATGTCCACGGGCATGATGTTACTGTAGGAGTTTAAAATTTCACTGATGACATCTTGATTTTCTGCCTTGGAAAGTGTGCATGTAGAGTACACAAGTAACCCTCCAGGGCGTAAGGCCTTAATTGCAGACCTGTGTGTCATCAGGAAAATGGAGAAGTTTGGTTAGATTCATTAAAAGAAACAGATGAAGTCACAGGTCAAGGAAGCTTATATACTTGAAACTACCCTTACTCTGATTCAGGCTGCAAGAACTTTGGATATTTTCTAGCCTTACAACTATTTCTTTCTAATGTATCCCTGGATGACTTGAGAAAAATGATAATCAGGTTAATCAACATGGGAAAAACAGGCAGTTGTGTTTGACAGGTTCCTTGCTTTGTTTTTTCTTTTTCTTTTTTTTTTAAGAATAGGAAGATGGGTGGGGCACCTGGGTGGCTCAGTGGGTTAAGCATCTGACTTCAGCTCAGGTCATGATCTCATGGTTTGTAAGTTTGAACCCCACATCGAGCTCTGTGAAGACAGCTCAGAGCTGTTAATGTAATGGGTTTGTCTTTGAATATACTGAGTGGTACTACTAGGTAGGTGGGAAGAAAACATCTGAACTTCAGGAAAGGAGTTAAGGTTCAGTGATAGCTGAAGTCATAGTAGTAAATAGGATTTCCCAGGAAAAGAGAAGAAAATAAGTGGTCTGGGGTGCCTAAGTAGCTCAGTTAAGCGTCTGACTCTTTATTTTGGCTCAGGCCATGATCTCACGGTTCAGGAGTTCGAGCCCCATATCAGGCTCTACACTGATGGTGTGGAGCCTGCTTGGGATTCTCTCTCTCTCCCTATCTGCCCCTCCCTGGCTCGCTCGCTCGCTCTCTCTCTCTCTCTCTCTCTCAAAATAAACAGACTTAAAAAAAAAAGAAAGAAAGAAAATAAGTAAACTAAAGACAGACACTAAGAGAATACCTACATTTAAAGGGAAGCAAAACTTAGAAAGGAAATAAAGGCAGCTTCACCAAATGAATATGTAGCTTTGAGAAAAGATGGAAAGGAAGGTGGTTTTTGTTTGTTTTTTATTTCTTTTAGAGGAAGACTTAAACATAATTGTAAATGCAGATCCAGGAGAACAGTCCCAGGACTTCACACTGCAAATGAAAAAGTTATTAGCTTCAGAAAAGAGGGGTTACAGCTCTTCATCTGAAACAATGTGGGAGCATGAACAGGGAACTAGGATGTTGGAAGGTAAACAAAAGTTCATGACACAAAGCCTTGATAATAAGAGGGGAGTGGGAGGTAAGGGAATCTCCTGAGAGAAAACTAGAAAGTCTTAGTTCTGCTGCTGTGGTGATAACCTCTGAGCAATTACTACTCAAGATTTTTTTTTTTTTTTTTTAAGAAATCCATGTTCTAGAATCTGTACCAGATTTAAGTCTACAGACAGCCCCATGTCTCACATCTGTATTTAAAAAACTAGAGCACAGGCCAATAAATGAGGTTACCCACATGATCAAAACTAGTTCAAATTCTATTCCCTATTTTCAATTATTAAAGGATTGAAGAATTCTAATTCAAAACAAAGAAACTGATGACAAGGTTTTCTTTCCTCAAACCTCCTAGACACACTTAAACAGTAAGGTAAAAAATATATACATATGTATATTTTTAAGTACAGACTCAAAACAATAAAATAAATAGGACAGAATTACTAACAAAAGATTTCAACACATTTCTGAAAGATGATATGCAGACAGGGGAGTGGCAGCAGTTCACCAGAGTGGAAAGAGCCTCTCATGGTGAGGACAGCAGCCACAGAGGGCATAATTTGACCTGTTGAACTACAGAAGAGTTTGGGACCAGGAAATACCAGAGGTGATGTGATGGGAGTAAAAAGTGAAAACAAAGACACTGATTCAAAGCATATGTAAGAAACCATGGAGGGGCACGTGGGTGGCTCAGTTGGTTAAGCATCTGACACTTGATCTTTGCTCGGGTCATGATTCTCTCTCTCTGTCTCTGCTCCTCGCCAGCGCACGTGCGCTCTCTCTCCCTCTCTCTCAAAATGAATAAGTAAACTTAAAAAATTACATCACCATTAAAAAAAGAAAAAAAGACAAAGAAACCATACTCCCTACTTAGCAAGTCAGGAAGCCAAGAAAAGTTGCAAAGTTTTTGTCTAAGGAAGTTGAATAAATTGTTTCGGGAGACCTAAGACAGTCACTGTAAGTGTTTGTCCCCGAATCCAAAGACCTCTACATTCTACCTTGAGGAGAACCTGCAGGGTAACTGCCAGCTTCTCATAAGGTGACATCACGAGGCAAAAAATCCCACCCCTATAATAAACTTCCTAGTACTTTATTGTCCCATTAAAGAAAAAAGTACAACCTGCCAGATAATTTCAGTTGAAAAATGCTTAAGCAATGTGTAAGAGCAAGAACAAAATAAACAAACGAACAACAACAACAAAATGGCCTAGGAAAAAACAGAAAATTCAGAAAACGAGACATAATAAGACCTAATAAATGCAGAAAGATCAGTAAAGATACAGCACCCACAGAACAGTAACACAATGCCATGGAACAGGACCAAGGAAAAGGCTCATAGGTATTAAATACATGTTCATCATGATAAAGAATATTTTGTAGAAGTGTTTGGAAGTTAAGGTTGAAGAATTCTTCTAAAAAAGTAGAACAGATTGACTGAAAATGAGACAAGTAAGGTCAAGCAGATCCAAATTTCAATTAACAGGAATACCAGAAAGGTAATACAGAGAACTGGTAGTGAGGGACATTAAATCAATGAAATAATAAGAGTAATTTCCAGAGATAAAAGGAGTGTTCATCAGTAGGCTAGAAAGAACTCATCAGTAGGCTAGAATTATTATTTATTGAGCATCTATTATGTTGTGCTTTGTTCTAGAAGTTAGGTATATATTAAAATAGAACAACAACAACTATAACAACAATACCCTTTGATTTCATGAAGCTAACTCTAGCTGGGGGAGATAGAATATTAAAAAAATAATATCAATAGTAAGTATGTCATGAGCTAAACTGTGTCCCCCCCAAAATTCATTTGAAGTCCTAACCCCAGTACCTCAGAATCTTACTGTATTTGGAGATTGGGTCTTTGAAGAGGTAATTAATTTAAAATGAGATCTTTAGGGTGGGCCCTACTCCAATGTAACTGGTGTCCTTATAAGAAGAGGAAATTTGGACACAGAGTTACAGAGAGAAGACCACGTGAAGACGCAAGGAAAAGACAGATAATCTACGAGCCAACCAGAAAGGATTCAGAAGAAACCAACCCTGGGACCCTGATCTCAGACTTCTATCCTCCAGAACCATGAGAAAATAAACTTCTGTTGTTTAAGCCACACAGTCTATGGTACTTTATAGTAGTCCTAGAAAACTAATACAAAGTATATACTCACCAAAAACAACTTGTGAGTGTGTGTGTAACAAATACATATATACACACACACATACATATAAACCATAAACCTAAACCATATATATGTATGTATATGTGTATATGTATATATATACACACACATTTTCTCTCTCTATATATGTGTATGTACATATATATGTATATATTTATACACACACACAACATATACAGTAAAACCTTGACTGCAAGTAACTTGTTCTGCGAGTTTTCCATGAGACAAGCAAACATTTCTAATAAATTTTAACTTGATAAATGAGCAATGTTTTGCAATACAAGTAGTACAGGATGCTGAATGTCACATGATCACAACTGAGCCAACGGTTCTCGAAATTCGCTTTGACATACAAGTGTTTTGGATTACAAGCATGTTTCCAGAAAAAATTATGCCTATAAACCAAGGTTTTACTGTATATGGGTATATGTGTGTTTGTGAATTTTTTCCTCACCAGACAATCCTCTAAGTCTCTCAAAACAGTGACTGCATGTCTAACAACTTAACTCAGTTCTGACACTATTCACCTGGAGTTAGCATCAGATCCCACAGGTTAAGGGCTAAGCCCTACAAGGGTGCCCTTCAGATGACAACCGGAAATCCAGGCCACTTCTGACTAACCTGCCATATGTTAAACGTTCCCACAACCCCTGTCCAACAATTTGGTGGAATGGCTCACAGAACTCAGGAAAGGAGTTTACTTACTAGATTACTGTTTTATTATAAAAAGATACAATTCAGGAACAGCCAGATGGTAGAGTTGCAGAGATGGAAGAGTATGAGTTTTAAAAGGGGTACAGATTTACTGTGGGCTTTCCAGGCATGCCACCCTCCCAGCACCTCTTCCTCACCAACCTGGAAGCCCTCCAAATCCCTTCAGTGTTTTTTATGGAGACTTCATTAAGGAGGTGTTATTGATTGAAACATTAGCCACTGGTGATTTTACCCAATCTCTCTGGCAGGGGAGGCAGATGGGAGGGAAGCTGAAAGTTCCAACCCTCTAAACACACGGGTGGTTCCCAGAAAGTCCTTAGAAACTTTCCAAAAGCCACCTCATTAACATAAACCAAGGTGTGGTTGAGAAAAGTTTATCAATAACAAAAGTTCCTTTCATCTTTACAAAATGCAAACATTATAACAATAGATGTTCCTATCTCTCTTACCATTGAGGAAATTTCAAAAGTTTTAGGAGCTCTGGCCAGGATTCAGGAACAAAGACCAAATATATTTTCACAATATCACAGGTTGCCTATTTTTTTTTAACGTTTATTTTTGAAGGGGAGAGAGACAGAGCATGAGTGGGGAAGGGGCAGAGAGAGAGGGAGACACAGAATCCAAAGTGGGCTCCAGGCTCCAGGCTGTCAGCACAGAGTCTGATGCAGGGCTCAAACTCACCAACCGTGAGATCATGACCTGAGCCGAAGTCGGACGCTCAACCGACTGAGCCACCCAGGAGCCCCTATTTTTTTTTTTTTTTTTTTTTAATCTAGCAATAGGTTCTATGTAGAAAATTCAAACAGGATAAGAGGGTTAGAAGAGTTTGGATGGAGGAGACGATTGCAATTTTAAATGGGGTAGTTGGAACAGGATGACATTCAGGAAGTGACATTTGAACAAAGATCTGAGGAGGTAAGGAAGTGGCCATGCAAATATCTGAGGGAAGAGCATTCCACACAAAAGGAATAGCCAGTGCAAAGACCCTATAGCATACTTGAGGAAAGAGGAAAGAGGGGCTAGAGTGGCTAAAGCAAGGTGGGCAAGGGGGTGGCAGGACGAGATGAGATCAGAAAGCCAAGAGGGGAGGGGTGCAGAAGGTCTTAGATTACTGTAAAAGCTTCAGTCTTATAATGAACAACAACAACAAAAAAAATCCATACTTAGATGCATTAATGTTAAACTTTAGAATTTCAAGAACAAAAGATGCTAAATGCCTCCAGAAAGAAAAATGGGTCACCAATAAGGGTTCATGAAACTGACTGGCATCAATGGTGTCGCTCACCCCAAACCCTGGAAAAAAAGCAATTTAAAGTGGATGCTACTTACTGCCAAACTGTCAAATAAATATAGAGGAGAAATACAGAAACTTTTCAGATATCTGATGACTCAAAAATTTTACCTCTAGCAAAATGAGGAGCTCAATCAAGAAAGGGGAGAAATGGGCGCCCCTGGGTGGCTCAGTCGGTTGAGCGTCCGACTTCGGCTCAGGTCATGATCTCACAGTTCGTGAGTTCGAGCCCCGTGTCAGGCTCTGTGCTGACAGCCTGGAGCCTGGAGCCCACTTCATATACTGTGTCTCCCTCTCTCTCTGTCCCTCTCCTACTCTCACTCTGTCTCTCTCTCAAAAATAAACAAACATTAAAAAAATATTTTAAAAAAAAGGGGGAGAAATGTACTGAAAATAGTAAATGTAACACAGAAAAGCAGTGAGGGGAGTGAAGCCCAGAATGATGACTACTCAGGAGCCCTAGAGGTAACTACTCCAGGCTAGAATGACAGGGAGATCATTAGAGGGAAGTGAGAAGGGATGAAGAGATGAAATGACTGAAAACTAAGAAAACCTTGAAGATCTGGTATATGCAACTAGACTGGGGCTGGGGGGAGGGAGGAAAAGAGGAGAGAGAGAGATTTTCCCATCAAACTGGACTGTAGGAAAATTTTCCTTTCAGTGGCACTTGATCATTACACTGAAGCAATAGAAAAGAAAATTTAATTCCAAAGTATCTGTCCATTCTGCAATGAACAATATTTACAGAATTAACATACACTGATTATGGGTCTTCAATGTTCAGAATCATTGCATAGACTGATCTTAGTAATGCTTCAGAACAGATTTTTACATCCCTGAAAGAATACTGTCCAACCCAAACATAAAGCTACAGACATTGGGAAGAAGGGAGGGAGAAATGGAAGGCAGAATGGGAGTACAAATATTCTTGTAACACAAAGAGAGAAACCAGGAGATAGTGGCCTGATTATTGCAAAAAAGAATAAAGCTTGAAGTATGCCAGAGACACATTCCAATACTAACAGAACAAGAAGCATAAGTATAAGCATGCAGTGTACTAAGTTTCTGGGTTGAACGAAGAAGAAACGAGAACAGGGTAAGAACTCAGGGTGTAGAGTGTGGTGTGAAGAGGTAAGGGTGGCGTAAGTGAGACAAACCTGAGCAAGAAGTCAGTAGTCAACGTCCAAGGCTGTTAGGTTAAGAAATGACAGCTAAACGTACTAGTCAGAGGTTTGGGAGTTATGTACAGAATAAGTAAAGAACAGAAATAATTAGAAGTGTTGCCTGTGAGGAATAAGACTAGGGAAAGAGGGAGGAGGGGTAGGAGTAAATTTCCTTTAAGTAAAAGCTCATTTTTATTTTCAATTTTTACCCATATGTGTATTTCTATGATAATACAAATTAAAGGAGCTATGACAGTAGGATAAATATCAAAAATGTTCCTACAGATGTCAGTTATTTTTTTTTCTTTTTTTACTCTTAAGGAATTAACTCTCTAGAAAACTTATTCCCTGAGGTTCCAGATAACTAAAATTTTATGGTATTCAGAATTTCTAGGCTCTTCATGTATTCGTTTACTGATTAAAAAATATTTCGGGAATTTCTTACCACTGAAAGCCTATTTAACCTTCAGTGTTTGTTGGCAGTGTCTAAAAAATTTCTTATATTTACCTTTTAACTGTTCACTGTGCCCTAAATATCCGCCCCCCCCCTCCGCCCACCACACGCACAAAAGGCTCCTATCTAGACACCAGACATGTGAACCATTGTGTTCACATTTGTGTAGAGCCTGTAGTAGGAAGAATAATGGCCACATGGCAAAGTTGTCCATATCCTAATCCTCAGAACCTTTAAACACCTCACGTTAAGTGGCAAAAGGGTATTTGCGGATGTGATTAAATGAAGGAACTAGAGATGGGAAGATTATTTTGGATTATCTGAGTATGCCCAATGTAATCCCCCAAATCCTTCGAAATCAAAAAGAAGGCAGGAGAGTCAGAGGAAGAGTTGATAACCATAGCTAAGGCAGGAGTGACAGGATTGCTGGCCAAAGACCATAAACCAAGGAATGTGAGCTGCTTCTGGAAACTGTAAAGGTAAAGAAGCAATCCTGCATCTTAGTCTGTTTAGGCTACTGTAACAAAAATAACAGACTGGGTGGCTTAAACAATAAACATTTATTCCTCACAGTTCTGACGGTAGGAAGTCCAAGATCAAGGTACCAGCAGGTTCGGTGTCTGGTGAGGACCTGCTTTCTGGTTCACTGATGGCCCTTGTGTCCTCACATGGCAGAAGGGCTGAGGGAACTCTCTGGGGTCTCTTTTATAAGGACACAAAACCCATTCATGAGGGCTCCACCCTTATAACCTAATCACCTCCCAAAGCCCCACCACCTAAAACCATCACCTTTAGGATTAGGATTTTAACATCAATTTGGGAGGACACAAATGTTCAGTCTACAGCACTCACCTAGAGCACCCAGAAGGAATGCAGCTTTGCCAGCACCTTCATTGTGAACTTAGAACCCTCAGGAGTGTAAGATAATAAACTTGTGTTACTTAAGCCACTAACTTTGTTGTAATTTGTTATAGCAATAAAAAATTAATACACACCTAGTGACAGGTTTTTTTTTTTTTAATTTTTCTTTTACAGTAACCTACTAAGGTATTAGCAGACTTTTCTAAAACTGCATAAATTACAACTACACTCATTTTGGATCATTTTCTGATTATAGCAATGGGTATAAGATTTTCTTTAAAAAACTCAGATTACTGTGTAAGGGATATATACACAGTTTGAATGGAGATCTTTTAAACCCCCACTAAAAGGACTTTGTTCCTAGTTCCACAATTAGCAAAGCCAATGCCTAATCAAGTAAGTATGATTCTTTCTTATTACAATTATACAAAAGTACACAGAAGCCTCATCATCTACAAACAATATGTTCCTGGCCTAATGGAAATTTAATTAATTTCTACAATGTTGGCTAATTCTTCTGGTTTTTTTTTTTGTTTCCAACATTCATAACTTATGTTTCTAAAATTAGGTTGGTATAAGTTAACTGGTCACATTAATTTCTACAGAAAGAAATTGTATGTGGCAACACAAAGGCCTTTTTACAAATTGGGTTAATCTCAACACCACAGGGCAAACTTAGGGATTTCTGTAAAATGGTTGTTGCTATTTTGCTGCTGCTGATGGTTGTTTGTATACCATTTTTGTCCTTTTGCTTGTAGTAGTTATAGATTTCAAGAATACCATGATTTTGTATTAAAAGATCAAGGAAGGGGTGCCTGGGTGGCTCAATTGGTTATTCATCTGACTTTGGCTCAGGTCACCATCTCATGACTGGTGAGTTCGCGCCCCGTGCCGGTCTCTGTGCTGACAGCTCAGAGCCTGGAGCCTGCTTCGCATTCTGTGTCTCCTTCTCTCTCTGACCCACCCTTGCTCATGCTCTGTCTCTCTCTCTTTCAAAAATAAATAACATTAAAAAAAAAATCAAGGAAAATAGATAATGTGAAAAAACTCACTCCCAAGGTTCAGACAGCTGGGAATTATTGTAAAGTATAAAGATATCTTTATAATGAGCATTTATCAAAACATATAATAGTTTCTTCAGTTTGACACATAAATGGCAACAGGTACTTAATTTTAGTTAAGGCTACAGTATATAACAACTGCATAATCAGATTAGTTCAATGGTTTAAAAACCAATACTTCTGGTATTGGCATCTTGATAAATTAATTTAGTATGTGTTTCACAATATACTAAGTGAAAATTAACACACTTCTAAAATATAAGTACTTAAATATGCACTACTTTGCCTACTATAGTTGTGTCTAGGATAAATCATCTGCTTCTATAATAATTCACACTTTGAAACAGTCCATAAGAACCAAGTAATTATTACTTCATCCCAATCATAAAAAGACTATATATTATTTTTTAGACAGTATGGTGGGAGAAGGGTGTGATGCTTCAAGACAGAAATGATTACAATCAGAATGGAAGAAAGATACTGCTTAGTAGATCTTAACAAGCCCAGTAAGAAATTTAAAATTCCAGAGAGAGGGAAAACACATTTAGAAGTCAGAGAGACTTGAATAATACAAGTAAACTGGCAAAGCTGTGGTCATGACCATATAAATACGTAAGTCAGGACTAGAGAAGAAAAATAAGACATGTTGGTTCTGGGGTCTGGTAGAAGGCAAAAAGGTTCTCTATGATTGTGTAAATTTCTGTCCATGAAAAGTTCTTTTTCTTTTTTTGGTTTTTAATAATAGGAAAGAAAACTAAGTTAACTAAGCAACATCCATTTTGGCATAATGGTATCCTCTGCTAACCTTTTCCAGATGAGCTGTGGCCCTGTGGTTTCTCAATGACTGTAAATTTCACAGCTTAACAAGAACCTGAGTAATGGGATATTTTTCATCTATGACAGAACACTAACTCTACTGCATCGAATTACTACAAACCAAGTTGTGTTAAGACTGCCATTATTTACCACTGAATTATAACAGATGCTAGAGAGATGGTCAGCAGAGCTAATTATACTTGCCAGCAGAAGGCAGAAAAAGATGTCATGACTGACTCTAATAGATGGAGCGGAAGTATTATTTTGATCAGATTAGGTAGAAGGCTAACCTAATACCTTAAGGTGAAATAGAAACTAGTAGACATTATCTTGGGTTAGCTATATTACTGAATACACAATGCCTAACTATAATGCAGAACTGGGGGAAGTACTTCTAAAGGAAGCAGATATGCCACATAATATAATCCCTCTATCATATCCCTGAAACATATATATTGTCTTCAGAAACCTCCAATCTAAGTGGTTATCACGCTTAATCCTACTTGAAATAAGAAATTAAGATTCTACCTCACAACACTGTTGTAGGAAATAAAGCTGGTATTAATACTATAGCACAGAATAAAGTGGGAAATGCTTTTACCTCAAGCACTCCTAATAGAAAAAGAATGATGGCTTTCTTGCCACAGAACCTATGCTAGATAGCCTGTTGCTTTATGGCAGGTATTGGCTATACTACTGTCTCCAAATCTTTGGTTGTCTTTCAGTATATTATGAAATAAGCTGAAAAGCATTTTGTGCTTGAACCACCTAGTTTATGAAGCAATTAAAAACAAAATAAAAAATATTCTTAAAAAAGCCATGAAATTAAGAATAAAATGTTAAACTAAATTCTCCCATTTACAAACAGAAAACCTTAGCTGATTTTTGGCACTTCACAGAATATACCCGAATGATACTTCAGGTCTACTATCTCTTGTACATGCCTTTGTGAAATCCAAATGCTCTGCAACCTACAGTTGTTATAAGTTTGTGGCAGACTCATTTGGCTTCAAAATCTGACCTAAATTGATGTGAGGCTATTTATGGTCAAGACTTAGCCCATGTGACATAACTATTCCTAGGTTTTGTTGAAAACATATTAATGTTTGATGACAGGGTGTGGCCTCAGACCCTACTGGGGGCAGTGGGTGACATACCAAATATCTACTACATTACCTTTTTAAAATCCAAAAAAAATCAGAATTCTGAAACATATCTGGCCTCAATGATTTTGACTAAGGTTTCAGACTTGTATTTTAGATTCAAATGAGTTACAGTGCAAAGTTACATAAATATCTTCTGTACTATATCTACATGATAAATTAGCCACACCGTTAACTGATGAAAGCTTAATTTAATTACTTTTAAAAGTAAACCATTAAAATCTTAACTTTAAAAAGCATCAGATAAGTACGTCTGCAGTCTGTATACAAGAGTCCATCAGTGTTTTCCTATTCTAACATCAAGTAAGAAAAAAAATTGGTTTTGTGTTCTCTCAATACACCAAAGATTCCCCCTTCTCCCCAAAAGTGTTTTGATTTGTACATGTGTATTTTTTATTTTATTTTTTGTATTTCTTTTTGTATTTTTTGTATTTTTAAAGAACACTTTGTACAATCAATAATAAAGCCTTTTTATCAGGAGTTTATTTTGTCATTTTGTTCACTGCTTTTCACTGAATCTCTTTATCCTTGAAAGATCTGCTTAAAGAGAAACAGAGAATTAAGCCCCAAGAGCCATGTAAGGTACTGGCTTAGACATAAGATGAGAATGGGGCACCTAGGTGGCTCAGTCAGTTAAGCATCTGACTTCAGTTCAGGTCATGATCTCACAGTTCATGAGTTCAGGGCCCCGTGTCGGGCTGTGCTGACAGCTCAGAGCCTGGATCCTGCTTCAGATTCTGTCTTTCTCTCTCTCTCTCTCTCTCTCTCTCTCTCTCTCTCTCTCTCTCTCTCTATACCCCACCCCTGCTTGTGCTCTGTCTCTCAAAAATAAACATTAAAATATTTTTAAATAAAATAACATTAAAAAAAAGAAATAAGATGAGAGGACATTGCATTCCCAGCACAAGAAGGGAGATCACCTTTGTATTTACAGACTGGTCCACATAGTCTTCCAGCTACCAAGAAGTAAAGTATGTAATGGCTGAGTGGGGGAAAAAAAATCATTACCTGACTGTCATACCTTGAAAATAAAATGTATTATTTCCTTAATCAAAGCATAAGTTCAATGACCTTGAAAAACTAAACGCACACACACACACATACACACACATACACACACACACACCCCTAACTAACATGTCTTGGAACCCTGGCAGCTATCAAAGTTCCAAACTGAAGGTATTTATTTAACTTAACCAAAATTGAAAACATGATGTAGGGTGTTCTGTTGTTCCTAAGGCAAATCTCTGAATCTCAGAGAATGTTATTTGAATAGCTCCTAAAACAACCTAACACATTTTTAAAATACAAATTCCATTTTTCTGGTCTATTCTTTTGGTCCTTGATTAGAAATCTGGCATTCTGTTGGGAGGGTCAGTGTTAATTAGATCACTAAATTTAACTGTTTTCTGCATTTAAAAAGAGTGAACCAAACTGCAGAAGAAAATAATCAGCGCGGCAATAGTGCCATCTTTTGACCAAAGCAGAAAGTGATTCTCTCCCCCTTTCATTAATTCCTCATGATTTACTATCAGGAGATAAACAACATCTTTGTATGTCTTCCTTGTAACGTGTTTGAAGTGACAGTCACTGACCCTCTTACAACAATTTCTGGTGTAGAAGTAAAGCAATCATAGATGTCTGTACTTTTGAAAAATTAAGAATACAGCTAAACATTACTGTGATTAATATATTTATTCTTCATCTTTCCTCTCTTCCCTTCTACCAACATTAAAGCATCAAGGCAATAGCTACCATCCGTTCAGATGTAAATACAGGGAAGCAATCAAGTAAAATGGACTTAAAGATTCCTTTATTGCCACAATATTATCAAGCTTATTCCCTTCCTCTTAGAAACTCTAGTATTAAACATTTTTTTAAACCAGCTAAGAATGTAGTTAATTTTAAAAATTTTAAATGAGCATAGGAGCATCAATCCTGAAATGGGTCCCCTGTAACCATTTAATATTCAATTCATATTTCAGAGATTCTATTTAATACTACTTTATAAGGTTACTAGCAACTTGTACAGAAAAGAAAAACATTTGTATAATTAATACTGTGAGAAACGTATGATACTACTGGCAGTCTTTGTATCTTACTACTCAAATGACAAACTAAATCCAAAACTGAAAAGGTTAAATGCTTCCAGAGGACACTGCACACACAGCACATGTTCCTCTGTGAAGAAATTTTTACTTTTTTTTTTTTTTTTTAGAATAAAAGAGAATATTCCTGAATCAATGGGAATATGGATTTGGTCCAGGAATCAAATGAGATGTTGATTCCTATGTTAGCCAAGTGAAGGACAAGTGATCAGTCTAATTAGTAATGTTTCCTTATGTTTATTTGGTACTTAATTTAAAGAGCACCTCACACATGGAGTCTTAATAAAACCTTATGAGATGCACAGGGTAAACAGTCTGGCCCAATTTATCAAATGGAGGGTCACAAAGACTCAGTGACTTGCTCAAAGTTACACAGTTAATTAATGCAGCACGAAGACTGTTATCCTAATCTAATACCAGGAAAAGGACTGCAAGCCTTACCACTGCTATATACCCTGAAGCAAATGTTACCACTGCTAAAATAAGTATGGAATCTAGGGCAATAAGACAGAGCATGCCACATGCATGCATTTTGTCATCTCAACTGTCCCACATACTCACCTTCAGTGAGGAATAATCATAGACTTCCAGGTACTTTTAACAAGAAGAAACTAAGAATTAATAGGTCTGGCACTATGACCTGCAACTCTTGGCTACCTGTTCCTTTTATAGAATATACAACCTTCGCCTATTCAAGTGCTATAGCACAGAATTTATGATGAGCTAAATGAAAGCAATTACTTCATGTTGACACATAATTTGAACCTCTTCGCCAGTCTGACATCTAAATCATAGTTGTAAAGAATTTTCACAAACTACACTCAACTGTTAGAACCTCTGAGTTAGTCACTCCGTTAAAATTCCAAATAATTTGGAATAATTCGTAAGTACTCCAAATTCCAAAGAATCTGGAAATTAATTTAGCCAAATATTATTTACACAGCCTTAAATAAAAATATGTTTTCCTGGGGCACCTGGGTGGCTCAGTTGGTTCAGCATTCGACTCTTGATTTCCGCTTAAGTCATGGTCTAGAGGTTTGTGGGCTCAAGCCCCCCATCAAGCTCTGCATTGGTGGCACAGAGCCTGCTTGGGATTATCTCTCTTTCCCCCTCTGCTCCTCCCCCGCTCGCACACATGCACTTTTGCCCCCTTCTCTCGCAAAAATAAACATTAAAAAATAATATTTTCCTCAGAAGTTTATTGATAAAATGATTACAAAACCAGACTAAAAGGTTCATTTTCAGCTTTGATCTTACCATACTATTTGATTCTGTCATTCATCCTCAACCTCAAGAAACATTCCCCAACTTTGGTTTCCTGGACACTTTGTTCACTCCTCCTTCTACAAAAGTCTAAAGTTCCCTTTCAGCCTCCTTATCCACCTTTCCTCTACTTCCTATCCATTAAATATAAGTCTTCCCTAGAATTTTATCCTTGGTTTATTTTTTTTAATTCAATTTAATTTAATTTAATTTAATTTAATTTAATTTAATTTATGTTTATTTATTTATTTAAAGAGAGAGAAAGCAGGGGAGGGGCAGAGAGAGAGAGAGAGGGAAAATGAGAATCCCAAGCAGGCTCCAGGCTGTCAGTGCAGAGCTCAACGACATGGGGCTGGATCCATGTGAGATCATAATCTGAGCTGAAATCAAAAGGTGGATGCTTCACCGACTGAGCCACTCAGGTGTCCCTAAAGATTTTAAAGTAATCTCTCCACCCAACATGGAGCTTGAACCCACAATCCTCAGATCAAGAGTCGCATGCTCTACCGACTGGGCCAGCCAGGCTCCCTTCTTCCTAAAGTTGGATGTGTTACATGTTATCTCATTCAATCTTTCAATTAAGTTTTGAGACATGAATTCTTATTCTCACTTTGCAGATGAGAAGACCAAGGCAAGATACCTAAGCAACTTGTACAAGGCCACTCAGTAAATACACAAACCAAGATTCAAATCCAGGCAATAGAGCTCTACAGTTCATGCTGTTAACCGAGGTGTTACCCTTGACACCTTCTTTTCCTTCCCACTCCAGAGCCAATCAATCACCAAGTTCTACTAATTTTCCATTGAAATTATCTTGCAAATCTAACCACACATCTCCCTACTAATCAGTTAGTTAAGGCCTTTGTCATCTAATTCTTGACTACTGTAAAATTCTTCCAAATTGGTTTTCTTGTTAAAGGGTATTCTTGTAAATCTTTGTAGCCTCCCAATGTTATTGTTATCTGATCAAGGGATTTCCAACTTGTGACAAACACTTTTAACTGTTCCCTAATACCAGTTCTCACTTTCTTCTGTAGTAATGCAATTTTTAATTAGATACAGTTAAGGCCAGTTTCCTAAATTGCCTTTCACTAAAGGTAGTCATAGGACTAAGTATGACCCAGGAGATGTGAGTAGAAGTAATGTGAGGTATGTTCTTTTGTTCCTTCCTACTAGTTGCAATGCAGATTAAACAGCAAGAGCTGGAATAGCCACCTTGGAGCATGAGATAGAAGAAAGATGAGGCCTGGATCTCTGATGATTATGGACTCTGGCAATCAACTGATTGCTGGAACAACCTTGAGAAGCCTACTCAGGCTTTTACTCACTTAAGTCACTATTATTTTGAGTCTTTCCCTTTGTCTATTTCTTTCTCTATCGGTTAGATTACAAGAAAAAATGATCTTATACCGAATTTGGCACCAAACGTGGACTTGCTTTAGCAGAATCTAAAATGTAGAACTGGCTTAGTAAGAAGGCAATAGGGGGCATGTTCAAACAATACTACCGGCTGGAAAGCCAGTGACTATTAATTTTATATGTGAATTTGACTACGCCATTGTGCCTAGGTATCTGGTTAAACATTATTCTGGGTATTTGGGGGTAAAATCAACATTAAATTGGTGGTCTTTGAGTAAAGCAGAATGCACTCCATAATGAGGTCAGACCTCAACCAGTCACAGAAGGCCTGAACAGAAGACTGACACCTCTCTTGAGTAGGAAGGAATTCTACCAGGTGGTAGCATTCACACTTGAACCACAACATCAACTTTTCTTTAGATCTCCAGTCTGCTGACTCATCCTGCAGAGTTTGAACTTGCCAGCCTCCATAATCATGTGAGCCAATTCCTTAAAAAAACTCCTTCTCTCTGTATATATACACACATCCTATGTTTCTCTGGAGAACCCAGAATAATACAGCCAGTAACCCTTATTATGCCATAGAAAAACATTTAATAAAATCATTGTTTATCATATCTTGGAAGATAGACCATATGCTAAACAAAGCTTATAGAACTCTAGGGTGACTAGAACAAAATCTCAAAATGTTACTCTAGGTTAATGAAAGAAAGCTCTGAAAAGATCGCAGTAATTTGGAAGGAGCGCTGGAAGGAATACAGCTCTCCTAAGGAAGGCTCTCTGCCCATGGGTTATAATCTAAATCAACAAAGAAATTCGATAATTTGGGCCTTGCTAGGGTTGAAAGAGTCGACAGATTCCATGCCCCAAAGTAAAGCAGTGATCAAAAGGTATTCCTGAAGAGGCAGCTCTTGCAGAGATAAGACAGTGGCCCCAAGCCTCGCTCTAGCACTTCTGAGCAAATGTTCTTATTCGGACAGTGGGATTTAGTCCAAAAACAAAGATGTTTCTTTCACACCTCATCCAATAAAATGGAACATACTCTGATATACACAACATGAATAAATATCAAAAACATGCTGAGAGAAAAATTCCAGATAATAAAGAATACATGCTGTTTGATTACATTTTATATAGTTTGAGAACAGGCAAAGCTAATCTACAGTAAGAGATGTCAGAACAACATTTGCCTTTGGTGAGTGGAGCAAATAGATTCTGAAGAAGCACCAGGGATCTTTCTGGGCAATGGAAATATTCTATATCTTGATAAGGTTGTGGGTTACACATGCCTATGTAACTGTCAAAATTCCTTGAACGCACATACAGCCTCGTGTATG
Organism: Lynx canadensis; assembly: GCF_007474595.2. NCBI lineage: Eukaryota > Metazoa > Chordata > Mammalia > Carnivora > Felidae > Lynx > Lynx canadensis. The sequence goes on from NC_044311.2 coordinate 116,416,882, forward strand.
CACATGTTAAAGATCCACTGGCTCAACTTGTAGGTGGGGTAGGGGGTAGCTCCTCCAGCAATTATGGGTTCTTCCTTCAGCTTCCCTGAATTCTAGACCATGTTCCTGTGCAGTTCCATAATGAAATGCACGTGCTAGTCTGCAGATCACCCATATCATTATAAACAGATGCTTAGAGGTGATAAGAGACCTATGAAGGTTCTGGTGCTAGAAAAACGTGGCTACTCTGTCCTTCTGGGTTCTAGTGTGTCTTTGTACTCCCCCCCCCCCCACTTTGTGTGCTGGTTACTAGCCCTGGTTAACTTCAGGTTCCACACCAGAAGTAGAGGCACAATTATACACAACTTCTACAGACTGTTTAACCAGCTTCTATGGATTCAGTAAGATCTAATTCCTAGAAGATCCCTTACTTCACTTAGAGATTCTTCTCTGACCAAACCCTAACTAACAGTCAGTCAGGAATACCTTGTTCCCTGTAGAATGAGACAATATTGTGTAAGTAACTATCAAGTCAGTAAAGGAGTTAAAATTCATTCTTTGCCTCATCTTTCTAGGTGTTTAGTAAATTCTAATGCTTACATAATTATTTTCCAGTTTCCTTTCGATCAAACTTTTATTCATCCTTCTAGACCTATTTCAAAGTTCACATAATCTCCGAAACTTCCACTGACTTCCCATGAAATTCCTTCCTCTTCTATTTTTCCCAAGCAAGAAGTTTTCAGCTCCTTGAAAACAGGGTTTATATGATATGCATTGTTGCCTTTTTCATGTATAGCACAACTGGAAAGTATGTCCTCAAAATATATTCATTAAATAAATGAATGAATGAATGAATGCCACCTCAATTAAGAGGTAGCTCAGGCAGAGAACTTTTCAGTGTAAAACAAAAGAAATACGCTTCATTGCAACTAACACTCAAAAATTCTGAATAGGGAACAAACAGCTCAAGCAAACTACAACTCTCATGTTGTAGAACAGATGGAAATGTTAGAGGCCAGAGGCTTTATTTGGAAAAAAAATAATAAAGCTTTTGCCAACAAGTAATTTATAAAAATGAGATATTTATAAAAATGGAAGGTTTTTTCCCTTGCTACCAGGGGTAGATAAACTCCTAAAAAAAGTAAAATAATCTATTAAGGAAGGTTGCTACATAACAATTGTGGTCTCAATTCTGATTGAATGGAATAGTTTGGTAAATTTTAGTAAATGAACTTGACTTTCCATAGGGAAAACCATGGCCACTACTTTAAAACTGAGATATGTGGTATTGTGATCTTGTGATATATAATATATAATAAGATCTTGTGATCTTGGTCTTCATTCCTTTTTCTGACACAGAGCTCCTAAAACCTTGAAATTTCCTAAGAGTGATTGTAACAAAGGTTTCTTTTGTTACACTAATGAGATGACTTTGGACCTCAGCTAAAGAAGGCTACTGGTTTCCAGGGTAACCAGTCATATGACCAGGGGATTGGAACTTTCAGCCTCACCCTCGAATCCCTAGGGAAGGATGATGAGCTGAAGATTTAACAACTGCCAATGACAAACAATTTAATCAACAACCATGCCTACATAATAAAGGCTCCATAAAAACCCAGCAGTTTAGGTCAGAGAGATTTTGGGTTGGTGAACATGTAGAGAAGCTGGGAGAGAACGACATGAGCAGAGAGTGCATGGAAGCTCTTGCTCTTTCCCATATACCTTACATTCTGCATCTCTTCCATCTGGATGTCCATCTGTATCCTTTATCATTTTCTTTAATAGAATTGGTAATAAAATATTACCAATATCTATCTTCTATCTTTAGAAGATATCTCTAATATTACCAGTATCTACTAATTCTGTCTTCTTTAATAGAATTGGTATTCTCTGAGTTCCATGAGCTGCTCTAGCAAACGGAACCAACAAGGGGGTCATGGGAACCTGTGATTTATAGCCCATTGTTTAAAAGCAGGGTGACAAACCTGGACCTGTAAGTGGCATCTGAAATGTGGGTGGGGGCAGCCCTGTGGGACTGAACCTGTGGGAGGTGACACAGCAGGTAGAGAGTGTCAGACTGAGTTAAACTGTAGGACACCTAGCTGATATCACAGAGAATTCCTTAGTGGTGTGGGCAAGAACTCTCCGCCCCCCCCAACCACCACATTGGAATTAATACCAGAACCCTTTCAGACACCAAAAATACCATTAAGACATACTTAAAAATGAAGGTTACCCCTGACACTGTCTTTCTGGACACATAAGGGAAATTTAACAGAGAAAGTTAGTGTGGGGGGCAGGCAATTGGATTTAAAAGGAAGAAAATAAATCTAGTCTTAAAAAAAATTATTAGCCTAATTTGATATACTAAATATTTTAATTACTACAAGGTAATTTAACAAATAATAAAACCACAACTTTAGCCAACTGTTAGGAGCTCACAAAGCTTTTATGTTTAAGTTGTTCCTTTTCTGTCCCCCCACAATCCTAAAAGTTTAATTCCTCTATTTTTTGTATCATTTTTTCCTCTGAGTATTTCAGGATATTTCCATTTCATTTATTTTTCCTTATCATCCCATATTTTTTTCCCATGTTACATTGTTGGCTTCTAGTATTCCTTTAGAATTTTTCTATTTTTGTTCCTTATTTCTTTCATTTTTCCATGGCCTGTTTCTCATCATTTCCACTCTGTTTGTATCAGCTATTTCTGCTGGCAAATAGCAGTCTAAGAAAGCAAATACCACTATTATGTACTATGACCAAAGAAAACATTAAGGTGAAAAGTTGAAGCTCATGTACAATCTATCAAATAAATGCAGATTCAAAATTAAGTTTCAGATACTTTAAGCATCTAAAACACAGATATTTCTGGGTTGATAGTTACCTAGTGCTATCATCAGTTTTAAAAGTATTATTTTACAAGCCTTGAGGGTACCCTTCACTATGCTCACAGTAAGTAATCAAATTTCTAGATATCAAACTGTTTATTATCAAAGAAGTTCTGCAAATTCAAGATAGAGAAACATGACCAAGCTTGCTATTTTCAGAGATGCCATACCCAGCAGCTATTCCTTTATCAACCTAAGAAACAAAAATAATGCTGATAATTATCTCCTCTCCACTGGCAGAACTTTTTACCTTGAAGAAGGAATATTTTTTATATAGTATTTTTATATGTGGTAGAGTGGTGTGATAAAAGATGCTAGATACTCCTGAAATAAATTATAAACAAGTTTTAATACATTTCTTATACATTTCTACTTGGAGATCTTTAGTATATTTTCTCAATTGTTAATTACCTCATTAAGATGAACACAGGAGGGTTGGTTAAGTTTGAAAAGCTCTCTGCAGGGGCGCCTGGGTGGCGCAGTCGGTTAAGCGTCCGACTTCAGCCAGGTCACGATCTCGCGGTCCGTGAGTTCGAGCCCCGCGTCAGGCTCTGGGCTGATGGCTCAGAGCCTGGAGCCTGTCTCAGATTCTGTGTCTCCCTCTCTCTCTGCCCCTCCCCCGTTCATGCTCTGTCTCTCTCTGTCCCAAAAATAAATAAACGTTGAAAAAAAAAAAAATTAAAAAAAAAAAAAAAAAAAGAAATAAAAAAAAAAGAAAAGCTCTCTGCTGAGACTGAATATAAAGGAAGACAGTTTTGTGTTGTTTAAGTTAGGAAGAGTGACAACAGACCACATTAGGTCTGCCTAACTTTTATGTAGGGTCTTTAATCTACTATCAAATATTGTCTCTTCACTCATACAAAGAAAAAGAACTAATGAAAAGCTTTGAAGAAAACCACCAGAATTGACTAAATTTTGGCTCATGGCAAACATGCTTATAAATGAAGACAGATTCCTTCTTACAGATTTAAGTGGTCTTTTAAAGTTTTTTCAAACTTTTTTTTTTCTTTAGTAAAAAGAAACTTTCTTCAAATGACAACCTACAAGTTTAACCAGATGAAGATATGCCTCTAGTTGGATCTAGCGTAGTATAAGTCATCCCTCTCCCTCCCCTCAAGATGGCTCCTACAACAGTGCTACAGAATCCCTATGTCTTTATAGAGCAAAGCTTAAAAGCCACTATTGTAAATAATTGTTTAGAGGAAAACAACAGGCTGATATAGCATATGTTCTCTGATCACAATAAAAATTAAAAAATAATAAGATAACCAAAAAATACCCATATGTTTGGAAACTGGAAACAAACTCACAGTAAAAAAAGATCAACAGGGGTGCCTGGGTGGTTCAGTTGGTTGAGCGTCTGCCTTTGGCTCAGGTCATAATTTCACAGGTTCATGGGTTGAAGCCCCATGTCAGGTAGTCAGGCTGTGCACTGACAGCACGGAGCCTGCTTCAGATTCTCTGTCTCCCTCTCTCTGCGTCCCTCCCCACTCACCTGTGTGCGCTCTCTCTCACAAACATTAAAAAAAAAAAAAAAAAAAAAAAAGATGAACAAATTTAAATACTAGATCCTGAAAAGACATAAAACTTGACAAACCTCAGGCAAGACTGATTAACAAAAATAAAAGAGAACATCATTTTAAATCCTGAAGACACTAAGAAGATAATAAGGAGATACTGTATACAATTTTATGTCAATAAGTTTGTTGACTTGGATAAAATGGAAAATTACTAACAACAAACTCTCATAAAACTGATTAAAAAAGAGAGAGAGAAAACTTAAGAGTCCTGTAACCTTTAAAGAAACTAAATCAATGGTCAAAAATTTTCCCACAGAACTCCAGGCCCATCATGGCCTCCACGGCAATTTCTATCAAATATTCAGGGGAAAAAAATACTTTCAACTTGCCATAAACTGTTCCAGAGAATATAAATGAGAACCTACTCTTCAATTCATTTTATGAAGCTACTATAACCTTAATTCTAAACTCTAAGAATGTTTCAAAAATGAAAACTTATAGGCCAGTTTCACTTATGAACACACATGGAAAAAATCCTAGGCAAAATATCACACAGAATCCAGAAAAAAAAATCACCTATATATATTTCTACATATTACAGAATCATGAGGGTTTTTGTTGAAAATCCAAAAGAATCTATAAATTTTTAGACTTAATAAATTTCTCAATATTGTGAAATAGCAGGAAAATGTCAAAACTGTCTGAATTGGTAGACTTAATGTAATTCCAATCAAAATCCCTACAAGTTTTTCATGAAACTTGAAATGCTGATTCTAAAATGTATATAAAGATGCAAAGAACTGAAAATGGTCAGGATACTCTTAACAAAACAGAATGAAATAAACAACAAGGGAATATCTGTGCCTACATATTATGATATTAATGCCATGGTATAGCATTAGCTGTTGGGTCTATAAATAAAGCAATTGAATAGAACAGAAATCAGACTGATGTTAATGTGGACATTTGATTTACAAAAGAAGTAGCACTACAGACTCCTGGCAAATGGACAGACTTTTCAATAAATGCTGTTGGGAAAATTAAGTATCCATGCACAAAGTTAAAAAAAATGAAGAATGGAGAAGGAAAAGACAGAAGAAAAGAAAGTAAGATTCCTACCTCCCACTACTAAGCAAAAATCAGCTGAGGTGGATTATAGACCTAAGTGTAAAAATTAAAAAATAAAGCTTCCAGAAAATAACACAAGAAATTATCTGAGGTATGGAAAAGACTTCTTAAAATAGGGCACACAAAAAAGCATTAATCCTAAAAGAAGACATAGATGTAATAAATTATACACAAAAAGCAATAAACTCTTCTTGTAAAACAAAAATAAAAGAACCAAAACACCAAGAAGAGTGAAAGGGTGAGCCGCCATGCCACAATATGGGAGGAGATATTTGTGCCACAAAATTGTGAAGGGACTGATGTTCATCCTTCTTGCAAGTTACACAGGTAGCATGCCAGTTACAGGGATGTAGGTAGAAGACATGAAACTCCTAAATCAGAATTAATGGATGGTTAATTACCTACAAAATAATAGCAGCCAATTCAAACAAAATTTGAATCTGCCCTGTGTTACCACTGGTGCCCAGAACATAAAAGGAACTCAATAAACACTTCTAGAAAGAATATATGGTTAGGGGAGAACTGTCACCATCCTTGCCACATGTTTCTATGAAGAAAGAGGAGATTCTTCCTCCTCCACCTACAAGGCAGGGGTAGGCATTTTGTTGGAGTAAACAATGCAAGACTCTCCACCTACTTACTTGAGCCTCTGCAAACAAGGAGGAGAAGTAGCTAATGTAGTCAATGAATGGTATCCACTGTTATTATTTTTACTACTGATGGAGCCAAAATGGAAAAATCACTATTCATGGAACATCACAAACTTTCTTGTTCTCTTGGACCTGACTAACCTCTGGCACAAGTCCTACCCTTTCATCTTTTTAATCATGTTTCAATGCACAGGATATAAAGGGGAAGGGGTTTTACTTTTTAAGTGTTTGCTGATTAGTTGAATGAATTCTAAGAGTTAGATGTGGGACTGGAATAAGAGGTTTCATCAGAGGCACCGGGTTGGGGTTTAGGGTGAGCTAATACAAAGGACTGGATTGTCAAATCAGATTCTCATGAACCTACCTACTATCAAGATTTATTAATAATTTCAAGTACACAAGTAATCAAAGTACACAAAAGAAGCAGGGACATCCAAAGTGGCTACCTCAGTCTTGCTTATAGCTCAGAATAGCTCAAACAGAGCTTCTAGCTCAGAATGTTTTCTAGCTCAGATAAGAGATGAGTTCTCTAAGCAAAGTTCACAGGTAAGTTCACACAATGGGGAGATGTCATATTTCTAATATATCTTAAGGAGTTGAAAAGCTTGTATGACGTTCTCTAGAAAGCTGTGCCTCACAAATCTACAGATTCTAGGCTGTGTTTACCACAATCATAATCAGGGATATTCTGCTCAAAAAATGACATAAGTAGGAGTTCTCCTGACAGCAAAATTCATTAGTCTATTCACCAAGGAGGTCAGTTATCAACATGTTTAACTGGGTCACCTGCCTTCTTTCTTTCCATGGGAGTGCCTCCATAGAAATCAAGAGAAATGGATCACAGCCCAGCTGCTAACTCCTTTCCCAGAGAGTTAGCAAGCTCTTCCTGGATCACTGAAAAGGCTGATGTTTTAATCTCCACTAGGATTTCTTTTTTAACGTTTATTTGTTTTTGAGAGAGAGAGAGAGAGAGAGAGAGAGAGAGAGAGGGAGGGAGGGAGACACAGAACTCAAAGTGGGCTGCAGGCTCTATGCTGTCAGCACAGAGCCCTACATGGGGCTGAAACCCACGAGCCACAGGATCACGACCTGAGCCGGACGCTTTACCAACTGAACCACCCAGGCGCCCCTCCACTAGGATGTTTTGTACCTATACCTACTTCTTGCATTTATGATATCCTATCATAAGAAAGTCTTTGATACTCCTAACTACCTGAATGAATGAATGAATGAATGAGGGATTTAATATGCAGTCATTTCAAAAGTATATTTTCAAAGACTATTTACTAATTAACATGTTCATGGGGCACTTGGGTGGCTCAGTCGGTTGAGCATCTGACTCCTGGTTTTGGCTCAGGTTATGATCGCACAGTTCATGAGATCCAGCCCAGCATCAGGTTCTGTGCTTATGGCATGGAGCCTGCTTGGGATTCTCTCTCTGTCTCTCTCTCTGCCCCTCCTGTGCACACACACATGCTCGCTCTCTCAAATTTTTAAAAATAATAATTAACATGATCATAAATTAAATAGACAAAGATACTGAATTCTATTCTGATTTCTATTATAAATACTATATGCAGTCAAAGAAGTTAAGTTGGTTTAAGTTTCAATGGGTGGCTTATTTTCTGCTTTATATTTCTTTGTATTTTTCAAATGTTTTATGAGGCTAAACTACTTCCATGTTAGGAAAGGTTATTAGAAAAAACCTCTTCAGTTTAAGTATTTATCTGTTGCTTACTTTGTAAAATTTGCTTTGTTACACCCATACTCCATCCTTAACATGACCAAAGTTGGGTGTCCCTCCTCTTGTTCCCTCTGTACTCTATTCTACTACCACATTCTTGCCGCATTTTAAAACAATTGCCCTGAGGACCTTGAGAACAAGGAGCATTTCATATATATTTTAGTATCTGCAATGCCTAGCAAAGTTCTGATATGAAGTACTTAATAAATGTTGGATAAATTAATAAATGCTGATAAAATCTTATTTTCAAGATTGTATTTCTTTTTTTTTTAATATGAAATTTATCATGTTCCATACAACACCAAATGCTCATCCCAACAGGTGTCCTCAATGCCCATCACCCACTTTCCCCTCCCTCCCACCCCCCCCCCATCAACCCTCAGTTCATTCTCAGTTTTTAAGAGTCTCTTATGATTTGGCTCCCTCCCTCTCTAACTTGTTTTTTCCCTTCCCCTCCCCCATGGTCTTCTGTTAAGCTTCTCAGGATCCACATAAGAGTGAAAACATATGGTATCTGTCTTTCTCTGTATGACTTATTTCACTTAGCATAACACTCAAGATTGTATTTCATATTGTCAATCTATACTTGAGACATTTTTAGTGTTGAAAATACAATAGCTACAAACTTTGGATGTCTCTTCAACCTTTTACAATTGTATTTAATGTGGAATATTTTGATCTGTACAATCTTAATAAAAAGAAGTGTGTACTTTGTGCAAATTACAGATTTAAAAAAAATTTTTTTAATGTTTATTATTGAAAAAGGAAGAGACAGAGTGTGAGCAGGGGAGGGGCAGAGAGAGAGAGACACAGAATCCAAAGCAGACTCCAGGCTCTGAGCTATCAGCGCAGAACCTGACGCAGGGCGCTCAAACCCATGAACCGTGAGATCATGACCTGAGCCAAAGTCGGACGTTCAACTGACTGAGCCACCCAGGTGCCTCAAACAAATAACAGATTTTTAATCTGAGAATCTCTGACTCCTGCCATCTAACTTGAGAAAAAGAAGAAAAAGGAGGAGGTAGGGGAGTAAGAGAAGTATCAACAGTAGCAATAGTAGCCGTAGGGGTATTAAGGGTTTGCTTGTGTTTTCTGGATTCCAAACATACGACTAAGCATATCATGATAGTATGCAAAGCTAACTGAATTAGTTGACCTTTAAAAAGAAAATATATACATAGCTGAAACACTGGTGGATCTTCCATTCTAATAGACCTGTATGTCCAAAGATTATTTTTCCAACATGAATATATCAACGTTTTAGTCACTGCGTTGATGAATGATGAAGACTCAGGCTTCACAGTCACCAGGTATCCCTTATCTCAGCCCAAGAGCATGACAGAGGAATTGTTGGTGATTTTTATTTTTTTAATGTTTCTTTTAAAACACAATTCTTGCTGTCAGAGTACCACTTTTTAAGGATAGTTATCTGGATGATTTATACAAATTTTCAAAATGTTACTGAATAATCTAAGCTTCCTTTTTCCATGAGTTCACAAATTGGATTTTACTTGTCAAGTAGTGAGAAAAGAGAACCAGAAGGGGTCAGTATTTTAAATGTGATTGATTTTCTCTGGGTAAATAGATGACATGATACATTACTGCAATAACATACCAATATTTTTGTTATAAATCATACTCTTCAGTTCGTGCTTTCCCACCTAAAAATCATGTAAACTTCTCTTGCACAAACACCATGGCACTTTCTAGAGACAACATGTATATCATTTTCAGCATATTTTCTCACTCTGTTTATCCTAATACATTTAATAAAAATGAGGCAAGAGAACCTGATTATGTATGTACACAGTTTGTAACAGAAACGACTGCTCTCAGAAATTATTTTGAGAAATGATAATAAAGATATACTTTCAAACAGTATTCAATTAATAAAAATGTCTTATGTTCAATTATTCCTTATATCATTGTCCTACATTCTCATCTTCTGAAAATGGTTTGGGGACAGATGTGTAAGAGAGTTGTATACAGTTTTATCTTCCTGTATTGTAAATTAAATAGAAGAGTCTAATTTTTCCATTTCTGTATGGATAAATCAAAGGGTCCTCAATAAGTGTACAATGAAGCCATATGCTTTGGTATCTATCTCCTGTCATCATCGTGCCCTCTAATAAGCTTTTCATGCTAAAAAGAAAAATCAGGTTTGATCACTGTTTTCATGATTATATGCATACATTAATCTTTAAAAGAATTTTTTAAAAAAGACTTACATATCTACTAATATTAGTCTTTAAAAAAAGTGTAAATCAAGAAACTTCTATTAAAAAAAGTATCAATTTTAGGGGCACCTGCGTTGCTCAGTCGGTTAAGCATCCGACTCTTGGTTTCAGCTCACATCGTGATCTCGTGGTGGTTCGTGAGTTCAAGCCCCGCTTCCCGCTCCACACTGACAGTGCAGAGCCGGCTTGGGATCTCTCCCTCTTTCTCTGCCCCTCCCCTGCTCACTCTCTCTGTCTCTTTTGAAATAAATAAATAAACTTTAAAAAAGTACCAATTTTAATTTAGGTATCACATTCATAAAAACATGTAAGATTAATATTTGGCTACAGAGTATTGTGTTTTCAAAAGCTACAACTGTAAACAGTGTGTAGATGGCCTATTTAATATAAATATGAATGATTTCTGATAACGTAAATGAATATACAGCCATAGAGAACATAAAGTATCTTTGTGTACCATAACCTGTCAGCTGACAAATGCAAATACAAGTCTAGTCTTCAACAAAACAGTACAAAAAGTTTTCCTTATTTGCCTCTCAATTATCCTCTTGTTTTCTCCCTCCTGAGTGCCATCTTCTGTCCACAATATCAGGCCAGGCAATATTTGCTTGCTTGCCTTCTAATTGCTCTTTGCAAATGTAAATAAGGATCTACTATCAATCCTTTATACTTTTGACTAAAATTCACACATCAATATATTTACTCTCTTGCATATGTTTGCATTTGAAACCTTTTATTTCTTATCGTGGAATAAAAGGATTACCTTTTGTTAAAGGGAGGTAAGGCAATAACTAGGTGAAAAAGATTTCGAAAAGAGTAGGGAACTTCTTTATATGTGGTATGGTGATAGAGCTATGAGAAAATTACTATATATGTGTGTACACACCCACACACATATTTCATTTTCTGGAGTCAGGGGCAGGTGATACAAGAGAAATTGTGGCTAGAGTTATCATTTTTTCCTTTATCTTTTTAACTCCCAGACTTGTAGATGTCAGGGAACTAGAACTGCTTTCTGTGCCTAGAGCTTGGGTATCCCACGCTTTCCCCGGTATCATTATAATCATACCGCAAAGGGATCCAAAGTTTCAACTAGTCTAAGTGGCTCTGAAAACTCTCACACAGACCAAGCATCAGGGACAGGAAGTGCAGAGTAGCTGGTCAAGGAAAAGAACACGAGACAGCTGGTATGATGGTGCTCCCCATGTGATTACATGAAAATCTACACCTGTAGTGATTGAGAGGTCAGTTTTGCACCTGTTCGATATGCTAATAAAATGATGTAGCGCTAAAGCCACTCCTTTTGGAGACTAAGACAATGGGGGAGGGGAGGGGCCACTAAGGAAGAGGCTTCGTTGTTAAGGCATAAGAAGGTGCCTATGTGAGGTTTATACAAATGCAGGACCTTCATGATGATGACTGTAATGCTATATGATGTTATATATAACATAATGATCTCGCATTAGACTTTGCTGATAGCTTGGAGCCTGGAGCCTGCTTCAGATTCTGTGTGTCTCTCTCTCTCTCTGCCCCTCCCCTGCTCACCCTCTGTCTCTCTCTCTCTCTCACTCTCAAAAATAAACATTTTTAAAAAGTAAAAAGAAAAAAAAAGGAATAATGTAAACATCCAAAATTAGAAGATTAAATAGCATAGGATAGACTGACGCTATTTAATATTTCACAAAAGTTGAAAAGAACAAAGTAAATCTACAAGGAAAAAAAAACTAAGAAAAATTAAGTACAAAAAAGCAAGTTTCAGATCAATATATACACAACGATAGCAGTTATTTTTTAATGTATTTCTCTATGAGCATGTAATTGTAAAATGAGCTATAGAACAAGTTTGGAAGAGTGTGCCCCAAACTTAAGTCCAACAGTTAACTCAGTGAAGAAAGCTGGTATTTGGCTGGGTCTACGTCCAAGGGGGCTTTTTGCTTCATTTTCATTATCTGAGTTTGTTTACAATGAAAATGTTTGCATTTAATAGTTGTACAATAAAATATATTTTTTAAATGCTATCAAGAGATCAAGTAAAATTAAAATTGAAAAATATCTATTTATCCATTTAATGGATCTTTAGTATTTTTAACAAGCATAGATTTGGAAGAATAAAGGGAACAGAAAATAGATTACCATGAATTGAGACAAAATGGGAGGAAAAGCAATCGACAGAATATAAAACACAAAAAGCTTAATAATGAACAGGAAGAAAAAGAAGTATAGGGAGGCTTTTTCATGAGAGAAAGAACAATGATAGTCTCAGGAAGCCTGGTTGCTTAATCACACCTTAAAAAAAATTAGAGGTCACAATGGTAACAAGCCATCATAACACTTATTGTCTATTACAAGGCATAAGTTATAATAATAGCAAGGCCCAGAGTAGCTGGAATAATTAACCAAGAAGCCAGATCAACATGCCAAAGCTAATAACCCAAGAGGTAGAAGGGGAAAAGTGATATAAAATTCTCAAAATATCTTAGGGTTTAGTAGATGAAAGGCTGACACTGCAATCATATGAACAGTTTAAATGCCAGATGAGTAACATCTACAAGAACCCTCTAATGGGTACTAACCAGAATAGCCATAATGAGCTGATACTTAATCCGGTACAAGAACAAGACTACATATTAGTTGACTGTAATACTTAGATAATGGCATGTATTCATTGTTGTGTATCAATCAGAAGTTGGAAGCAAACCACATTGTCAGCAGTGTATAAAATGTTACTCATTCTTATTCCACATGTAAGAGAGAATAGGTGATAATGCATCATTTAACCATATTTTAAATATTTCAGAGAATTTTTGTTCAGCATTAAACAACAGGAATTGCTTGAGAGTGGAGTATAAGTAGAAATCTCTTTTAAAACCAGCATGGTATGTCTCACAGTGTCTCTTTTTAGAGGAAAGCCAAGTATCTCTTGGTGGTCACATGCTTCTAGAAAACTCTTAAAGGGGAGATAAGTGCTAACAATAAACTACAACTTCCTAGGAGGCTGACTCATCCAGAACAATGTGTCCATTACCAACAAAATACAACCTGGTCCAAAGCTACTATTATGGGGGTGCTGTTCAGGTCCTGAAGAAAGAATACGGTGCCGAACCCTAGATCTGAGACAGTCCAGATATGCAAACAATTTTAAATGACAATACACAGCAATACCAAATTTCATTGAGTGGATAGGAGTAGTGAGTCCTTAGAGCAGGAGAGCTGAAGGGAAAAAGGTTAAGAATTTTCTAGATACAGCCTTTGGAGGAATAATTACCAACACCTACACAGGAAACCCTCCATTTGGGGACTTCTCTGTGTCATGATTTGTCATGCCTATTTAAATTACATTAGAAGCCGGAATAAACTTTTGTATTAATAGCCCTCACCTCAAGAGTTCTATCTGCAGAAGAGGCAAATTGCTCCTTTGGCTTATTCTCCAGGCTGCCTTCTGAGAATCAGAAGAGAACAACCAATTTCGATCATTTGAACACGGAGCATCAACTAACACCTAGAGAAAAAAAGGATATATGATGCAAATACGTAGTACATGGAGAAGCTATGTAAAATGTGATTAAAAAAATAGCTAATAAATAAAGTCATTTCTTTTAAAGCCAAAAATATATCATGCTAAATTCTTCATGACCTTTCTTCAGTAATACTTTACACTTCCAGTGTTTGTTTTTCTGGGGGGGGAGGGGGGGTAACAGGAGAACTAAAATCTACTAACGTATAATCACATTTCATACTTGACAACTACAGCAAAAATTTTTACAGAAGTTACTCATTTTAAACAGACATAACTATATTTCTGAATTCTCAGCATTTACTCTTAAGAACTAATATTTCAATTTTGGTTTATTGAAATGTTCTCTTTTTCTTCAACTGTCATACACTGATATGAAATATTACCAAATTAAAGCAATACAGTGCACATGTTGGTACACTGACCCAAATAACATCTGATCTTTTCCTGAGTATCTTTGAGGCACTTGGAAATGAAAAACATTCAATAATCCCCAATCCCAATGTTACCGCTTCCTTTGAACCATGCTGACCATCAAATAAAAACTGCTTCCTTGTTCACTTTATCAAAATTTCCCAGAGTACTGAGAAATTGTATCAGGCTATGTCTGGAAGCAGATGGAAAACAACAACAACAAAGCAGCATAACAGCGGTATCATTGGGAGTCCATCAGTTTGTCACAATGTAATAACAGTACCTTGTCAAACATTTCAGGCTGGGCATCTCCCATTTCTCTGCCATCCAATTCAGACACTTTAATTACATTTACCAAAGGCTGCGGGATGAATGATTCTAACGTCTGCCTCAGCCACCTCAATCTCAGACTATCATGTTCATTACAGTGAAGATAACCTAAATATAAAGGATTAAAAAGTTTTAAACTGAATGCAATGGAACTGTTAAATTTCCACTTTTGACCAAATAAATTTCAGAAAGAAATTCATCATAATCATGCAGAAATAGGGCGCAGAGATAAATATTATGATTATGTTTAAAAAATAGCAATACACACATACACACACACAAATTTATAATAGTCATGCCTTACACAGCCCATCAGCTCTGACCACACACTCATTCAAATTTAATTATGGATTCCTAAAGATATGCTATGCAACCAATACCTCAAACACAGTTCTCCCCTAAAGCTCTAAAGAGCAAATGATATATTTGGTGTATGATCTTTATTTTCCTTTTTTTATTTTTTTGTTTACTTTTGAGAGAGAGAGACAGACAGACAGACAGAGGAGTGAGTGGGGGAGGAGCAGAGAGAGGGAGACACAGAATCTGAAGCAGGTTCCAGGCTCCGAGCCATCAGCACCAAGCCCACGATGGGGCTCGAATCCATCAACCCTGAGATGATGACCTGAGCCAAAGTTGGATGCTTAACCAAGCGAGCCACCCAGGCACCCCAGTTTTCCTTTCTTTCCTTCCTTCCTTCTCCCCTTTCCTTTCCTTCTTTTCCTTTCCTCCTTCTCTTCCCTTCCCTTCCCTTTCCACCTCTCCTCCCCTCCTGTCCCTTCCCCTTTTCTTTCTTCTTTCTCCTTCCAGGAAAGAACATATTAAGTAAAAGAAAGTATATGGTATATGGGAAAAGACACATAAAGTGCTGTTGGCTCTATGGGAAATCATGGGCTCAAGTTATGAGCTATAAGACTCTGGGGAAGTTTCTTAGCTGTCTTTAAGAGTCTCAGTTTCCTTTTGTGTCAAATGGATATTATACCTAGTGAAGGGATTCAGAACATGCATCTCTAAAACATGCCACTTTGCCCTGTTGATAATTTTGAGTTAAAGGCACCTGAATAACAGCAGATGCACAAAGGGCATTTCTGCCTTCCTCTTTCTTCCTGAAAGCCGGAGATGAACTCTCACATGACAGACACTCTCCCTATACCAGAAGGAAAGAAATATTCTGATCATCAAGAGATGAGGAGTTAGGGCCCAGAGAAATCTGCACAAATAGACCTTGTTAAAAATTCTTCCTGTCTTCTCCCCAACATGGGTTACTTTTCCACAACTGGCACTTTATGTTCAACCTAGTAATATAAGCACTTAGACTTGGCCACTTTTTTGGATCTTTGTTTTCTTGTGGCAACTCCCATATACATGTAAAATTCTATTAAACAAAATTTATATGCTTTACTTCTACTAACCTGTTTTATGTCAGTCTCAGCAAAATGTTATCTCCTCTACACTGGCTGCCTTAAAAACCTGTTCAGTTTAAAACGTGATACTTTAGTAATATTTCTAGCATAGGACTGCAAAAGTAGTAGTAACAAATGTTTATGATTATTAACAATTCTTGAGTCCTTATCAAGCACTAGGCCTTGCTCTAAAAACCTTACATGTCAGGGGGTGGGCCTGGGTGTCTCAGTTAGTCAAGCATCCAACTCTTGATTACAACTCAGGTCATCTCAAGGTTTGTGGAATCAAACCCCACATCTGGCTTCACGCTGACAGCATGGAGCCTGCTTGGGATTCTCTCTTTCTCTCTCTGCTCTGCCCCGGCTCACATGCTCTTTCCCCCTAAATAAATAAACATTAAAAAAAAATCAAAAACAAAAACTTTATATGTAGGGTCACATTTAATCCTCACAAACCTGAGGTAGGTACTTTTTTTAAAACTGAAAAAAAAATTTTTTTTTTATTTTATTTTTGAGGAGGAGGAGAGAGAGAGAGAAAAAGAAAGCATGAGCAGGGGAGGGACAGAGATAGAGACACAGAATCCGAAGCAGGCTCCAGGCTCTAAGCTGTCAGCACAAAGCCTGACACGGGACTTGAACTCATGAACCATGAGATCATGACCTGGGCCAAAGTCTGATGCCCAAGGACTGAGCCATCCAGGCTCCCCCTGGTACTTTTATTGTTATTTATATTTTACTAATGAGGAAACTTAGACCATGAGAGGTTAAGTAATTTGCCTAAGTTCAGAACCAGAAATCCAGACAGTTCCAGAGCCCTACCTATCATTAAGCACCTCTTAAGCATCATGCTATATACTGTTTCTCACTATAGAAGGCACCTATAAATGGTTTATTCCCTAGTGAAATTGTGATTTGTCTTTTCTTTATTTAAATATATATGTACATATCTTTTTAATGTTTATTTATTTTTGAGAGAGACAGCACATGCACACAAGTGGGGCAGAGGCAGGCAGAGAGAGAGGCACAGAGAGAGAGAGACAGAGAGAGACACAGAACCTGAAGGCCTCAGGCTCTGAGCTGTCAGCACAGAGTCCAACATGGGGCTCGAATTCATGAACCATGAAACCATAACCTAAGCTAAGTTGGAGGCTTAACCAACTGAGTGACCCCAGGCACCCCTAAGTACACATTTTCTTAAAATTAATTTAATCATTTAAAAATTCTATTTATTTAAATTCAAGTTAGTTAACATAGAGTGTAGTATTAGTTTCAGGAGCATTATTTTCTTCTGCTGTGTCTGTTAAGTTCCCGATGAGCGAAATCATACATTTGTCTTTCTCTGACTTATTTCGCTTAGCATAACACACTCTAGTTCCACGCATGTTATTGAAAATGGCAGTATCTCATTTTTTTCAATCACTGAGTACTATTCCATTGTGTATATATACATCTTCTTTATCCATTTATCAGTCAATGGGACACTTGGGCTCTTTCTGTAATTTGGCTATTGTTGATAGCACTGCTATAAACACTGGGGTGCATGTGGCCCTTCAAATCAGCACTCCTGTATCCTCTGGATAAATACCAAGTAGTGCAATTGCTGGGTCGTAGGGTAGTTCTATTTTTAATTTTTTGAGAAACCTCCATGCTGTTTTCAAGTGGCTGTACCAGTTTGAATTCCCATCAACAGTACAAAAGGTTTCCCCTTCCTCCAAATCTTCACCAACAGCTATTTTACATGTTTGTATATATTTATATATATCATAGACGTTATATGATATATATAAATATATAATCTATGAATACAAGCATATGTTTTAAAGTTTATTTATTTATTTACAACGAGCGAGAGAATGTGTAAGTGCAGGGGAGGGGCAGAGAGAGAGGGGGAGAATCCTAAGCAGGCTCCACACCATCAGCACAGAGCCTGACGTGGGGCTCAAACTCATGAACCAAACCATGAGATCATGACCTGAGCTGAAATCAAGAGTCAGAGGCTAAACTGACTGAGCCACTTAGGCACCCCTACAGGCATATTTTTAAATGCACAAAAGTACAAAGAACATCAAAAATTACCTCAAACCAATTGTCTTCAGGTAACCATTTAACATTTTGATAATCACACCACATTGCTTTATGTGTATACTCATATAAAACTTACATAAGTGGAATTATATATTATCCTCGAGTTGTTGCATCTCATTTTTCATCTACCCTCTCCACCAGCTGCCCATCAAAAGGAACTTAAACTATCAACCCAATATAACCCTCGTTTTCCACATACACTATGCCAACACTTTAAAAGAAACACTACCAAGTCAACAGGTAGAAATATAAGTAATTGTTAAAGGCTGCTAAATAGTACATGAGATGGAGACGCCATCCTTTATTCATCCATTACCAATCATTGGGCATTCACATCGCTGTCACTAATAAAGCACAGTAAACATCTTTATACAGTTATCCTATTATAATATTTTATTATTATGACACAGTTTCAGAGAAATGGATAGGTTAGGGCAGGGGAATTTTTTACTTTTAGTAAATATTACCCGGTCCTTCCAGCAAACTCCCACAAGAAGTGTTATTATCAAAGTGGTGTTGTAGTATAACACGAGATGGGATGTTGTAGTATAATCCTTGATCTATAACACAATTATCTTTTCATTTCCATTTGCCATTTGGTTTTGCTTTTCTGTCAATGATTATTCTTATTCTTTGTCCTTTTTTTTTTCCTGTTCCACTATTTGTATTTTTTTCTACTAGGTAAGAGATATTTTCATAGTATAGATACTAACTCTCTATCTGCCATGTGATCTGCAAATCTTTCCTAAATTGCATTCTGAATTTATTTGTAGTATCTTAATTCTAAGATAAGTTTCACAATTTTTTAATAGTCAATCATACCACTTTTATAATTTCTAGGTTTTTTGGTCTTATTCAAGGCAGTCTATTCAGACTAGATTTTCAGGTCTGACTCAGCTCAACATTCATGCAGGCCATGTCTGGCCTCATCCCACAGGAATCACAGCTTGCCAAGAGGGGAGGGTGAGACACTCCTCTTTCATGGAAGACCTTGGGCAATCCTCACAGTTGGTAATTTAGGTGCAAGATGATAAGAATCACACTGGGCAGGTGTAGGAGCTGTCCTGGCTTAAAAGCTTCATGTCCCATAGGAGACAAGATCTCCTCTAACAACTCTATAGGCACAGCTTCCAGGATCCCCATGAGGGACATGCCAAGTTACAAGAATCCGTGTACTCAGGAAGGCCCAGTCAGGGCATCCCCATGAGATCTCTGGGGCTTATTTATTCTTTCTCCAAGTGCACATGGATTTTACCCTTCAGGGTCTTTTTTATCATGAGCAATGTTGCCTGGAAACATAGTGACAATATGTCCGGTTACCAGGGAAACAAAGCTGGAGTACTAAATGAAGGTGAAATTCTAATGTAGAGGAGAAATATTTTTGTAAACCCTTTGCTCAAATATATATCTGTATAAATATATATGCATTTACAAATCTATATATATCTACACATATGTTGTTGTTTTTTGATTGCCACTCCAGGATTAAAAACTTTTAATGATTTCCCATCATCCATTAAAGTTCAAACTAGTGATTTATTTCAAGGTCTGTGATAATAAGCTCTCACGACAACCTTTCAATTTTGCAACCTCCTGCTATTTTATCAACATGCTCTGTGCTCCACCAAATTTGACTGACTTGTCCACTTCTCATGCATACTTCAAACCTCTCTTACAGTACTTACCATAATTTGTCTTAGGATAGAGGTTTGTGTGTGTTTTGCTTACCTTTCCTACTACCAGTGTGACGTGACTTCTATACGGAAAGTGCTCAGGAGATGGCATCAATTTTGTCAGGAGCAGAAAAGAGTAGAAAATTACCTTAAAGGGGTGCCTGGGTGGCTCGGTCAGTTAGGCATCTGACTTTGGCTCAGGTCATGATCTCACGATTTGTGAGTTCGAGACCCGCGTCAGGCTATGTGCTGACAGCTCAGAGCCTGGAGCCTGCTTTGGATTCTGTGTCTCCCTCTCTCTCTGCCCTTCCCCCTCTCACTGCTCTCTCTTCCTGCCTTAAAAAAATAATAAACATTAAAAAATTTTTTTTTGAAAAGAAAGTCACCTTATTTGCATTTGTATGGGTAGTATACTCTTTTTTAATTTAGTTTATGTGTTTCAAATGAAAGAAGAGAGATCACAACCAACACAACAGAAATACCAACAATGATAAGAGAATATTATGAGCAATTATATGCCAACAAATTGGGCAATCTGGAAAAAATAGACAAATTCCTAGAAATATATAAACTACCAAAACTGAAACAGGAATAGAAAATTTGAACAGACCCATAACCAGTAAAGAAATTGAATCAGTAATCAAAAATCCCCCAACAAACAAGAGTCCAGGGCCAGGTGGCTTCCCATGGGAATTCTACCACTCATTTAATAGGTATTAAAGTTAATACCTATTCTTTTGAAGTTGTTCCCAAAAATAGAAATGGAAGGAAAACTTCCAAACTCATTCTATGAAGCCAGCATTACCTTGATTCCAAAACCAGACAGAGATCCCACTAAAAAGGAGAATTACAGGACAATTTCCCTGAAAAACATGGATGCAAAAATTCTCAGCAAGATACTAGCAAACTGGATCCAACAATTAGTTAAAAGAATTATTCACTATGGTCAGTAGGATTTATTCCTGGGATTCAGGACTGGTTCAATATCTGTAAATCAATCAATGTGATACATCACATTAATAAAAGAAAGGATAAGAACCACATAATACTCTCAATAGATTCTGAAAAAGCATTTGACAAAATACAGCATACTTTCTTGATAAAAACCCTCAAAGTAGGGATAGAGGGATCATACCTCAAGATCATAAAGGCCATATATGAAAGACCCACCACTAATATCCTCAATGGGAAAAAACTGAGAGCTTTCCTCCCAACATGACAAGGATGTCCACTCTCACCACTGTTATTCAACACAGTTTGGCAATCAGTCAACAGAAAGAAATAAAAGGCATCCAAATCACAAGGAGGAAGTCAAACTTTCACTCTTTGCAGATGACATGATACTTTGTGTGGAAAACCCAAAACTCCACCAAAAATGCTAGAACTGATACATGAATTGAACAAAGTTGCAGGATATAAAATCAATGTACAGAAATTGATTTTATTTCTATACACCAATAATGAAGCAGCAGAAAGAGAAATTAAGGAATCGATCCCATTTACAATTGCACCAAAAAACATAAAATACCTAGGAATAAACCTAACCAAAGAGGTGAAAAATCTATACACTGAAAACTATAGAGAGTTTATGAAAGAAACTGAAGACACAAAGAAGTGAAAAAAACATTCCATGCTCATGGATTGGAAGAACAGATATTGTTAAAATGTCAATATTACCCAAAACAATCTACACATTCAATGCAATCCCTATCAAAATAATACCAGCATTTTTCACAGAGCTAGAACAAACAATCCTAAAATTTGTATGGAATCAGAAAAGACCCCGAATAAGCTGGAACATCACAATACATTTCAAGCTGTATTACAAAGCTGTAATCAAGACAGTACGGTACTGGCGTAAGAACAGACACATAGATCAATGGAACAGAACAGAGAACCCAGAAATGGATCCACAAACGTATGGTCAACTAATCTTTGACAAAGAAGTAAAGAATATTGAATGGAAAAACACAATCTCTTCAGCAAGTGGTGCTGGGAAAAATGGACAGCAACATGCAGAGGAATGAACCTGAACCACGTTCTTACATCATACACAAAAATAAACTCCAAACAGATGAAAGACCTAAACATGTGACAGGAAGCCATCAAAATCCTAGAGGAGAAAACAGGCAACAACCTCTTTGACCTCAGCCACAGCAACTTCTTAGTAGACAAGTCTCCAGAGGCAAGGGAAACAAAAGCAAAAATGAACTACTGAGACCTCATTAAGATAAAAAGCCTCTGCACAGTGAAGGAAACAATCAGCAAAACTAGAAGGCAACTGACCATAAGAGGCTTTTAAATACGGAGAACAAACTGAGGGTTGCTGGAAGGGTGTTGGGTGGGGAAAGGGCTAAAGGGGTAAAGCACATTAAGGAGAACACTTGTTGGCATGTGCACTAGATGTTGTATGTAAGTGATGAATCACTAAATTCTATTCTTGAAATTATTATATGTTAATGTAATATAATATAAAGGGCTAAAGGGGTAAGCGCATTAAGGAGAACACTTGTTGGGATGAGCACTAGATGCTATATGTAAGTGATGAATCACTAAATTCTATTCTTGAAATTATTATATGTTAACTAACATAGATTTAAATTTTAAAAAATTAGTTTACGTGTTTATTTTGGGAGGCATTAAAGGATTTGCTAAGGCAGCTTATGGACAGGCTAAAAGCTCTTGTCTAAAAGCTTGAGATCACTAGAAAACAACCTAAGACAAAAGTTTGTTACGGAGGGGATGCAATCCCAAGGAAGTCAGAGTGAGAGAAAAAAGGAAGTAAATCATGCAAAGGGAGAGCACAAATGTAAAAGGGTTTGTAATCAAGCTGGCTACAGCACTGGTCAGTCTCTCAGGATATGTCCACAGTCTGAAAATACTGAGCCTTGGAAGAAACTATGGGGTTTAACAATATAGGGAGGAAGAACAATGAATCTGCTGGCATCTTCTTGCCTCCTGCCTCTCATTGGTTAAAGTCCCTCTCAATAGCTGCTAACTCCCACACACTTCAGGTCTGTGCTACCTGGCCCTAGCCAGAGAGTCCCAAGGCCAGTTACAGCAACCACTTAAATGTGGTGATTTCTGCTGGTCAGCTAGCCGCTATCTGGAGGCTCCTCAGTTTGTGGCAGTAGTAACATCAGCAGCAGATACCCTCAGGAATAGCATGAATCTTTTCTAGGGTTTCTCCAGTCTGGAAACAATTCAGGTGTCTCCAGCCCTGACGTGAGGAATGACAGTAAAGGTGAAGCCAAACAGATCTGTGGTGGAGCATAAAATGGGGCCAAGGCAGCTCCCCAAAGTCACACCTTGTCCCCATCAGATACTAAGAGACTCAAAGGAGAAAAACATGTCTCTAATTATTTTTCATTCCACTTCTCCCTTTTTCTGGTTTAAATGTTTTACATTCCATTTCCATTATTTTATTAGTAAACCTAAAGATTTTAACATGCATATGTAAAAAAAAAATCTACATTAAGTCAACCTTTATCATTTTTCCTAAAAGATATAAGAATCTTTTAATTCTCCTTCTCAAACTAGATGCTATTATTACTGTGTATTTGGGTTTTATTTGGGCTTACCTTTTTTAACTGCACAAATTATTATCATTGTCTTCTACAGTCAATGGCAGATTCTTCCCATATATTTCCCATAGTCTTTGTTCTTCATTTTTTCTTGTATGTTTTATCATCCATCTACAATGGCTTTCCTTCTTCCTGAAACACATCCTTCAGAATCATCGGTAACAAACTTATACTGTCTCTCTCTTTGTCTAAAAACCATGTCCATTTCACTTTTGCTCTTCAAAGATATTTTGGTGAATGTATTTCTGGATTTACAGTCATCTTTTCTTAGGACATTGAAAATAGCATTCCTCTGAATGCTAGTTTCCATTGTTACTCTCAAAGGTCAATCCTCAGGTTGTTGTCTTTTGAAGGTAAAATGTCCACTTGACTGCTATTAAGATCTTCTCTTTATTTTCAGTGTTCTACAACTTGACTATAATGGTCTACACTGGCTTAGTTGTGCTTACACAAATTCAGAGAGTTCTGCTCTCATCATCAAAGTTGAAGACAGATGGTTTTCCTTTCAGTCCCTTGGAGAGGACAATTTCTTCCTAGTTTACCTTACATGGAGGGTATACCATTTTGGAATCTCAGCTTTATGTAAGTTAACCTCCTAGCAGATGCTCTCTTGGGGAGGCTCAGTCTTCTATTCTTACATTTTCAGGAAGTAATGAAAAACATGCAAATTTTTCAGGTTAAGCAAATGCTCTCAAGTGAAAAGCTAGCTTCAATGCTTAGTTGATCTCCTAGGTTCCCATTATCTCTTAGATTTTGGTGACTGAGTATTTAGAGATCATTGACTGTGTTTTTCTTTAATATTATATCTTACATTTCTTAGTTGTTTTCAGTGGGAGGCTTGGTTAGGAGATCTAGTTTGTCATTCTGCAAGAACCGAAGTCTTAGTTACTTCTATATCCTTCACATCTCCACACCTTCACATCCAATGCCTTTCACGTGTAGTATGTGCTCACTAAATGTAGCTAACTTGATTTGAAACATGACATTATAATAAAGAATGAATTGCTAAAACTGAAAATCAGGTCAGTTTTTCATTAAATTATAGCTTTTGTCAAGATTCTCAATATAGCATTTTAAAATACCTCTTAGTTCAAATATAGTTTTATGTTGTATTACTGTTTGGTGTAGATGTAGATTTTATTTTAAAAATCTTAGATTGGTTAAACTTTTTTTAAAATATGTAATATATGACATCACAACCCAAGTCTCATATATATATATATATATACACACACACACACACACACATATATATAATACTATATATTATATATATGTACATATGTGTATATATATGTATATGTATATGTGTGTGTATATATAATATATATTATATATAATATATATATTATATAAATATATATATTATATATATATAATATACATATATAATACTAAGACTTCCTACATTGAAGCAGAATTAACTTCAAGCTTAAATTGTCAAAAATAAACCAACTCTTGGTAATTTTTCATCTAAGCAGGAAAGGAAGTGAATTTAACAAATACTTGCAAAAGTCATTGAAGCTTTACATCTATATATGGTAGCCTTCGTCCATGGAAAGAAACTGAAGCTGATAGTTTCATTTATTAATTTATTTTGGTGCAACTGACTTAAAAAGAAAAAAAACAATTCTGCCTATTTTCATTTCTGTTCATTATTCCTTAGAGCCATAAGCCCTAATTATGATTGTCTGAGGAATTAGATTTTCCTCTAAACACAAATATTGAAATAATAATATTGTCCATGTATTACAAGTGCTATGAAAGCTAATGATAAGGTTCTCCCAGATATCTGAAAGCAATGTTACAAATTCACAAAAGAACAAAATGGTAACAACAAATTTGTTAAAACATGGTTGACGACAGATTAAAATACACTTGAGAATACACCCACATCAAGATCCTGGTTTACTAAGTACCTGTTATGGAATGGGCGTGGTGCTAGCAGCTGCACACACAAGTGAGAACTTGCGCTACTCTCAAGAAGCTGTCTAATGGAGGATGCTGGTAACATCAGGAGACCTCAAAACACAGTCAAGTGCACATTTGTGAAAACCTGAGTTCAGAGCACAGCTCTGCCACTTACCTAGGACAATTTAGGTTAACTTCTCTTTGTCTTGTTTTCATCTTTAAAATGGGGATAATAGTGCCCAACTAATGTGGCTGCAGGGTTAAATTAAGAATATACACACCAGAGATAGTCACACTGTGTTCCTCAGAGCCCTAGGATTTCATAAACGTATTTATACAGAAATTTTGATTTATGCAATGTGATTAACACAGTCCTTGGCACATACTAGGTATTCCAAAATGTTTTTATTACTAACAAAATAAATAAAAAGTGCACCTAATGCAGGGAGTTCTGGAAGGCTTTCTAAGAAAGTTGATTCCTGAGTGAAAATCTGATGAAAAAGCAAGCAGGGCAAGAGGTAGAGAAAAGTGGTATCTGTAGGGTGTGTGAAAGGCCTGGAGGCCTAAAAGGAAGCAGGAAGCAGAATAAAAGCAATTCAGTAAAGAAAGGAGTCTTTCTCATCTTTTCTACCACCAAAGGCTAACTTAGATGGCAAAGGTATTACTGACAGCAAAGAGAATTCCATGGAAGGATAGAGCCCTCAGCCAGAAAGTTGATGAAGCCACTCTACCAAGCTAGGTCATTCTTAGTATGTTAATGCCTTCCTATTTAGAGTAGAATTCTTTGCTCTTTTTCTACCAAGACCAGGACATAACAAAGGCTGTGTTGACAAAAACAAAAACAACAACAAAAAAACAATGGCACAATCCATCACTGTGCTAACATGTGGGTGCAGCTGGACCAAAAGAGAAGTACACTAATTTCCTTAATCATCCTAAAATACGAGCTTTTTAATCATTCAAAGCTGTGAGCCTCTTGGCCCAGAATAAAGGCCAGTGCTGATCTAAAGAAATTCATTGTATAAATGCACATTTAGTTGCAGCCATCATTATAGGTTTTGCTTTTAAAAGCTTATTTTAGCATTGCTTCTGCATTCCAAATTCAAGCACTGTAGCTAACCTAATTTGGGCTTTGAGCATCAGCATGAAGACATCTGTACTTCTTACTAAACCATTATCATTAGTCCTACTTAGATGAAAAGCTACTTTACTTGGAACACTGCCTGTAGTTCATTGCCCTTGATGTAAGAACAGGAAGATTCCTCTCCACTTCAAACTCCTAGAATATCAGTTTGCATTCAGATTCCTAATCAAATCACCTTCCCTATCATAAGTATGTAAAATATTTATAGCCTACCTACTAATGAGGATAATTCAGGATTAAAATGCTCTCTTCAAAACGGTACCCAAATTCGACATTTCTCTTCCATTTTTTTTTACAATACTAAAAATTCTGTATTCAAAACTGATGTAACAGCCAAAATAAGAATACTGTCAAAAGAACACAAAAAGAGTGAAAATAAAAATATTCCTTATAACACATGATTCCATAAACCTTCAGGTCATTATTATATTTGTTATAAAAATAATAAAATAACCTTACAAAATGATCTCTTTGGTTGTGATTTCTTACATTAAAAAAATATAGCAAGCTTCAATAATGGAGGTTTAACCACAATTCGAAAACACACAGCATGTTTTCTCCTAAATACATATTCGTACCAATGACTAGTACAACTGGATTCACAATTCTCATAAAAGTTTTTGAAATCTATTTCAACAGGGAGTGCCCTCAAAGGAAGATATAAATTAAAAAAAAAAAATAAGGAAGATATAAATTAGTCTTCAAACTGGGATATGTATGCCCTAGGGATATATAACAACTTTCTAAGGGATAAGGAAGCTTGGATATTTTTAAAGGAAATCGATTTTCAGGGGCGCTCGGGAGGCTCGGTCTGTTAAGCAGTTAAGCGTCTGACTCTTGATTTCAGCTCAGGTCATGATCTCACAATTTTGAGGTTGAACCCTGCCTCAGGCTCTGTGCTGACAGTGTGTGGAGCCCGCTTAGCATTCTCTCTCCCTTTCTCTGCCCACCCACCCCCCTAACTAGTGCACTCGATCTCTCTCTCAAAATAAAAAAAAATAAACATAGAAGAAGGAGGAGGAGGAGGAGGAGGAGGAGGAGGAGGAGAACAGGGAAGAGGGAAGAAGGAAAAAAGGAAGAAGGAAGAAGAAGAAGAATCAATTTCAGATCATCAACTTCCTAAAGCAGAACACCAGGGCATCTCTTTTCACAACGACCCTTCACCAACCTCATAACTGAGGAGCATGCTTCCCACCCATCCAGAATCTTATTACTGCAAATTGTGCCAGGGTGTAAAAACTTCCAAAGCACCAAAGGCAGTTAAACACATGGGTACCCTGGCTGAGAAAGTAAATGAGTTAAACAACTAGGCGATGTAGCCTTTTGTAATTGAGATGGTTTGTAATCCTTTGCCTTCAACAATATCAAAAGCAGACCAGAGTGCTCCCCTAACAGATCATTAAAATAATGCTTGATTAAAAATATCTGTGTGGGGGCGCCTGGGTGGCGCAGTCGGTTAAGCGTCCGACTTCAGCCAGGTCACGATCTCGCGGTCCGTGAGTTCGAGCCCCGCGTCAGGCTCTGGGCTGATGGCTCAGAGCCTGGAGCCTGTTTCCCATTCTGTGTCTCCCTCTCTCTCTGCCCCTCCCCCGTTCATGCTCTGTCTCTCTGTCCCAAAAATAAATAAACGTTGAAAAAAAAAATTAAAAAAAAAAATATCTGTGTGATCTGGGGTCATAACTCAAGAGTTTAAAGAGCTTAGTGAAATTACTGTAACACAATTTCCACCATTTCCACCATCTTATCTCTATGAACAAAGGCATTTACATTTATAAAAATAAAAACATCAAACAAAAACCAGACGTAACTGTTGCTAAACCCTGTCTTCTCAAGCTGTAAGTAATATTTATCCAGGGAAATCTGAAATAATTTTTTGAAACAGTCTCACCATCTAATTAAGAATTTTTGATGAATGTTGACTCATTACTTTTAATATTTATAAAAATGTACATTTAAATACATTTCATCATTTTTGTACTCATAATAGTAACAAGTTACTTCCAAAGAACTTTTCAAAATCTTTTAGAACTGCACTAACACCATCCCCGTTTGCCACATGTGACTATAAGCCCTTAGAAGGTGGCAGCTAGTCCAAACTGAAATGTGCTTTAAAATATCCACTTTAAAGACATTCTAAGAAAATTAGAATGCAAAATACTTCATTAATAACTTTTATTTTGATTACATGCTGAAATAATATTTTGGATGTACTGGGCTACAATGTACTACTAAAAGTAATCTCAACTGTGTTTTTCTACCTTTTTTAAATGAGTACCTAAAAATATAAAATTTTATGTACACTTCATATTATATTTCTACTGGACAGAACTTATAACCAATGATACAAAAAATGGTTTTAAATATGTATATTTTTGTTGCTTAAAAGTATGACAAGGTATCAATACAAGATTCTTAAGTATGAAAGTAACAATAAAAAATGTTTGTTATTGGCTTATCAGGATTCATGTTATGACAGATTTGTGTTTATGAAATGCTGCAGTTGTGTTCAAAATTATCTGCTAGTATTTAGCTAGAAAAAAAAAATGCTATTACATTGATTTCCTCAGCTAAAACTTCCATTCTTCTACATACTGTCCTGATTTTCAGGCTTCCAAAGTCTGCAAACTCAATCTTACATTTCTCCTCATGTACTTTAAGTATTTTGTAATACATGGCTATTTCAGAGTTGTCAATTACTGAAAGAAAAGCACACTACCTGGATAAGCGCACTGCAGCAGAGCTATTGATTTGCCTCCAGGAGCTGCACACAGATCCAGAACCTTCTCCCCATCTCTTAACTCCAGAGCCAATACTGGGAGAAGAGAGGCGGCATTCAGGAGATAGTATTTTTTTAGATTTCCAATTTGGTGTCTTTCTGAAGGCATTCTGTCTGGAGTTTTACTAAGGTAACACTTCATTGATTTGGGATAGTAGGGTAAAGATCCTTGAAAGAGTGTGTGATAGCCCTTTAAACGTAAATCTCTTTCCAGTTCAAAAGAATAATTGAATCGGTTAAGAAGGACAGCATATTGCCAGCATGATGGTGTTATTAGTATATCCCTAGAAATAGAAAAAGAAAAACAAATAAACATTAGTATTACACACACCAATATAATTTTGTAAGTAATTGAGTGAATGGGGTCTTAGTCTACACTTACCTGTGTTTTTTTTCAGAGTCAGGGTTATTACCATCGACTTTGCCCTTTTGCCTCAGACCATGATATGGCTCAGTCTACTGGTGTTATGACATCCTGCCTTTATTTAAAACTTTGGCATTTTATTCATCATAGGTTTTCTTTTGCATCAATTGTGCCCATTAAGGAATCATTTATTTTGATTATTGGGTTTTAGGGGCCCCTTAATATCTGCATCAGAAAGGAATGCCTCCTATGCCTCAGCCTAGTCCCTTCCTGCACATCTTTCCAAAAACACGTGTTTTTACATACCTCTGAACACATCAAAATAGATGTCAGTCTATCACTCTGCACAAGGAAGGGTTTTTCATAAAGACAAAATTTAAAACCTGAGACTGCTAATATTGGAAGGAAAAATACTATCATTAAAGAGTGTTTAAAGGAGTGAGTGTTAAAGTCTTCCTCTCATGAAATCAAAGTATGGAAAACTATAGTCAACTCTATTGTAACAGTTAATGAGGTGCTCAATGGCTCAGATGATACAAAACCAAGGATGATTTAAAAATCACTTATGGCTTGATAGTGCCACCCACCCCCCCCCCCACACACACACACCTCCACCAGCAGATTTTACCTTCCTAATTTCTTATTCAGTCCAACATCTAGATCTCTTAACAGTCACAAGCTCACATCAACTGACAGATGATACAGCAGGAAATATTTAATTTATTTACAAGCTGACCTTTCTAGCTGAGTTATTTGGGAGCCTCATTAACCATGGTCAATTAAATAAATTCCAGCTGCTACTCACCCTGGAGTTGCCTATGTGAGAAATGGCTGAATTGAAATGTAACACCTGCGACTGGAATTGTGCCATGTGAATTTCAACTGGGGACTAATATGTGAAAATGCTTTCTCCTTCACTGCCTCTTACTATGATGGTGCATCATCATAGGACCCAGTACCTGTTTTAGGAATTCTGGAGGATGACAGCCTCTTTTTTTCTTTTTTTTAACATTTTATTTTTTGAGAGAGAGAGAGAGAGTGTGTGTGTGTGAGTGGGGAGGTGCAGAGAGAGGGAGACACAGAATCTGAAGCAGGCACCAGGCTCTGAGCTGTCAGCAGAGCCTGACGCGGGGCTCGAACCCACGAACCGCGAGATCATGCCCTGAGCTGAAGTCGGACACTTAACCGACTGAGCCACCCAGGCGCCCAGCCTCTTTTTTTAAGAACATGCTTTGCAAACTTTAGCATGCATCCAGTGTCTATAAAAGACTGCTGAGCCCTACCCAAGGACTTTCTGATTCAGTGGGTCGGAGATGCGACCTGAGAATTTGCATTTCTAGCAAGCTCTCAAGTGAGAATGATGTTGCCAATCTTTGGGGCCATACTTTGGGAACCAATGCATTAAAAAGGACCCAAAAGGGAAATCTGTGAACATCACTGCTGTAACTCTTACTTCAGTACATCCTAATCTTACCCTCCAAACTGGATGAAAATCTACTCACAATTCCGAATCACACAGTAACAGAGAAATAATGGTCAGAAACATAATTCATACAGATTGGAGTGGCTTGGCTGACATGTGTCCATCCTGTTAGCTAACAAAGGTAGGTCACTTTCAATTGGTTAATATCTGACAGAGCAAATCTCTATTCTCTTTTTTTTCTTAAGAATTTCCAAAGTGATTTTAGAATGTTTATTCTTTCAGATGAACTTCAGAAATCAGTGTGTCAGTTAATAATTTATAAAATATCTGCGAACATAGATAGAAACTTTGACTGGGATTATATTAAATGTACTAAATTTGGGAAGAATTAACACCCTTATTGCAGTTAGTCTCCACACTGAACTATATGTTTATGCATTTATTCACATTTGCTTTTAGATCACTTAGTATAAAGGTTATTAATCTTGCATATTTCTTTTCAACCTTATTGTACATAAAAGGACAGTTAGTTTAGGAATGCTAGTTATTTTCATATATTATACAATATGTTAAATCTTGAAGGATAAGGAGGAATTAGTTACAGGACAAAATGAGAAAGAAGTTCAAGGGCAAAGGCTATAGCACATGCACAGGCACATTCCCATTTGGGGAATTAAAAGTAGTCTAGGGGCGCCTGGGTGTATCAGCTGGTTGAGTGTCCAACTTCAGCTCAGGTGGTGATCTCACAGTGTGTAAGTTCGAGGCCCGCATCAGGCTCACTGTTGTCAGCGCAGAATCCGCTTCGGATCCTCTGTCCCTCTCTTTCTCTGCTCCTTCCCCACTCCCACTCTCTCAAAGATGAATAAACATTAAAAAAAAAAAAACAACAGTCTAGTGTGGTTTATGGAAGATTATATGGGTCAAGTATAAGATGATAAAGTTTTAAAATTTTATCCTGTATGTGATGGGAAGTTATTGAAGGACTTTGGGAAGACAGCCTCACTGGATTTAAAAACACACACTTACGGCAGGATGAGGCAGGAAATCTTCAGAAATTGTCCTCATTCTTTAACAACTAGATAAAACAAGAACTTGCTTAAAAAAATTTTCTTGGGAATGCAAGCTGGTCAGCCACTCTGGAACAGTATGGAGGTTCCTTCTAAAAATAGAACTACCCTACGACCCAGCAATTGCACTACTAGGCATTTATCCAAGGGATACAGGTGTGCTGTTTCGAAGGGACACATATACCCCAATGTTTATAGCATCACTATCAACAATAGCCAAATTATGGAAAGACCCCAAACGTCCATTGATGGATGAATGGATAAAGAAGACATGGTATATATATGTATCTATGTGTGTGTGTGTGTGTGTGTATGTATATATATATGTATATATACATGTATACACACACAGATACATACATACACATATACATGTGTATATGTATATATACACATATATACATACATACATACATACATACATACATACATACATAGTGGAGTATTATTCAGCAGTCAAAAAGAATGAAATCTTGCCATTTGCAACTACATGGATGGAACTGAAGGGTATTATGCTAAGTGAAATTAGAGCAAGACAAAAATCATATGACTTTACTCATATGAGGACTTTAAGAGACAAAACAGATGAACATAATGGAAGGGAAACAAAAATAACATAAAAGCAGGGAGGGGGACAAAACAGAAGAGACTCATAAATATGGAGGACAAACTGAGGGTTACTGGAGGGGTTGTGGGAGGGGCTAAATGGGTAAGGGGCACTAAGGAATCTACTCCTGAAATCATGTATGCTAACTGATTTGGATGCAAATTTAAAAAAAATAAAAAATAAAACAAGTTTAAAAATAAATAAATATTCTGATTCCTCCTAACATATACCCTGCCCTACTGAACTACTTGAAGTTCCTGGAACATGTTGTCTTTAGCCTTTACTGGTCTCAGTATAAACTGCTCCCTCTGCCTAGAATGACCCTTCCTCTGACCTACAATGACCCACCTGTAGCCTGGTTGACTCCCCTACTCTCTACTGAGGGGGGTGGTTTTGGATTTCTCTCCCCAGGGAAGCCTTTCTACCCACAACCCAACTAACCTGCTCCACCTCACCCTGATACTAATAACAAAAATACTGATTATATACTTACAATATGCATTTTGCATGCTTACCCCATGTAACTATCACTACCGTGAAGAGGAGCTATGATACCCATTTTTGAACTTACGTAACTAAAACTTTCAGAAATTCGGCAACTTACCCAAAGCTACATCACTACTAACCAGAAGTACCTGGTTCAAAAATCTGGCTGACATAGTGTGAGATCTGGTACTGTAGCATTAGTGGCATACCACAGGGAGAGACAGAGAATTTGCACCTAACTCTCACTTAGTGTCAGCGCCCTGGCCTGCCATCACTTCTAACACTGGGGAATAGCCTGACGCACACTGCCCTGAGGACCCAACATGTGACCACTCGATGAACGGGCTACTCAGGCTGGTGCTTCCTAGCCCTGAGAAAACAAAACTGCCTATTAATGTAGATCTCAGCTCCCCCTGCACTCAGCTACCAGTGGCGTTCCTCCCTCCAGCATGGGCATGTGCGTGTGCACACATACACATACGCACACACATACACACACACGCACACACACACACACAAACAATTCTTCAGTGCTTGTGATGGCAGGATGATGCCCCTGAGGCTGGCATGCCAATGGCTACTCAAGTCCAAAGCTCTGACTGGATGGGCAAGTAACCTGTCAGACAGTGGATGGGGTGTAATTAGAGGACTCAAGAAGACATTCTCCACTCTCAAGATTCATGAGGAGTCTGAAGCTGTTCCACTTACTGGTCTTCAATGACAGAAATTCAAGTACATCAGCAGCCAGATGAACTGGGACCCACAAGATGAGTGACCTGCAAATGTTTTGCTAGTACCTCCAACTGACACCATTTTGAAAAAAACTATGTACCCTCTGGCACATTTTAAGTTGACATCAAAATCTTCACCATATGTTTAAGAATGTAATTTCCAGCATACTATAAAAATTGACATTTTAAAATATAAATTATACCACTTTTTAAAATGTATCCAATGGAACCTAAATACCAGAGTGATTTTGAAACCCATCATTGTCCATTTAAAAATTCATGGACTGACTCTTCTTAAACAGGTGAAAATTTTACAGCTCCTTTTTCTATTTACATTCTATTTCCCCATATCACTTTATCCTAATACATTTTCGTGCTTGAAATCTTTTATTGCCTTATTGTACTTCTCTGCTACACACACACACACACACACACACACACACACACAGTGTATATATACTAAATTTGTTTTCCTTGTGGCCTAACTCTCTGTTAAAATGGAAACTTGTTAGAGCTGTCATTACAAAATTGATGAAAATAACCTATTACTGATTTGATAATAATTAAACATAAAAAGAAAAGGTGAGGGGTGCCTGGGTGGCTCAGTTGGTTAAGCATCCGACTCTGGATCTCAATTCAGATCATAGTCTCACGGTTTATGAGCCCTGAATAGGGCTCTGGCACTGACAGCATGGGGCCTGCTTGGAATTCTCTCTTCCTCTTTCTCTGATGCTACCCCACTCATGCTCTCTCTAAATAAATACACTTAAAAAAAAATTTTAAAGAAAGGAAAAGTGATAGGAAATGGATCTCAATGAAATGAGTTTCACTTGCCCCCATACATCCACAGATGAATATTACCTAGTGCTATACTGAGTCAGGGTTCAAATCAATTTTATTCCTATTTTGTTTTCACAAAGGTTGATAAAAAAACTTTACTTACATAAATGGGTGGGAATTTAATGTTTTCCTATAGCATTATCTCCCCTTTTGACTTGTATTTCTTCCTGAGTAATTTTCCCAAATTATTTAATGACCTATCTTCAAAAATACTTTAAATGATCTGTTAATTGACAACTCAATTGGAGCTCCTTACTTTTGTTAAAAGCCAACCTTGGAAACCACATGACCTGTCAAAGATTTGTTAGTCATTAGTCATTTACTTTCTAAACCCTTACAATGACATTCCAACAGCCTCTGGCATGTGGAGGTGTTGACACCCTGGAAAAATGCAATGTGCAAGAGTCAGGATGGTTAAAGTGTGTCTTTTTTTTGTAAAGTGGGAGAAAGACAGTAACAGAAAGGCAGGTTTTGAAAGGAGAGTAAATACTCTCTTAGGCACATAAGGAAACTGGTTTTCTGAAAGAGCATACATGAAAACTGAGAATCTAGAAGTTGATTGCTGTAACTTGCCTGTGCCCAAATATCCCTTGAAAAATTATATAATGTATTATTTTATAATTATTTGATTTATACATTATTTGATATTATTTTCATTCAATTTTTTTGTGAGTTCTTCTTACTGTTCTATTCTCCACTCTACCTTCCTACCTAATGATGAGGATGAAAAATCATTTTATCTAGGTATTGCTAAGCAAAATTAGTATAACCCTGCCAATTACAAAATCAATTAAATTTTTATGGTTAAAAAAATTAAAATCCCTTTTATGGGGAGGCTGGGTGGCTCAGTCAGTTAAGCACCAGATTCTTGATTTCAGCTCAGGCCATGATCTCACAGTTGCTAAGATGAGCCCCATTCAGGCCCTGACAGTGCAGAGCCTGCTTGGGATTCTCTCTCTTACTCTCTGCCCCTCCCCCCCCACCCCACATGCACGTATGCTCTCTCTCAAAATAAAGAAGTATTTTTAAACATAAAAAAAAAA
Organism: Lynx canadensis; assembly: GCF_007474595.2. Taxonomy (NCBI): domain Eukaryota; kingdom Metazoa; phylum Chordata; class Mammalia; order Carnivora; family Felidae; genus Lynx; species Lynx canadensis. The sequence continues at coordinate 116,452,420 of NC_044311.2, forward strand.
AAAAACCCTTTTGTTTTATTACTATTGGTATCCACTAGAAGGTGGTCATTCAATCATTTTAAAAGTCTGGTTTAGAAATGAATGAATTCATGGATTCATTTAAGAGCACCTAAGTATGCTTGAGACTTTTATTTTTATTCTTCAGAGATTCTAATGATGAACTGACCACCTACTGTTTCTTGCCATTGTTTCCTTAGTATCTCTCATAGAAGGGTAATCTATGTCCATATTTGTTATCTACAGTACCTCAGGTAGGAAGTCCTGAGTGAAGGTTTGTGTTTCTGGTAAAGACCAGCAAAAGGATGAAAATGCTGCATATCTACTCCCTTGTATCAGGAGATGTGTGCACATACTCCCAGGGCTGGGACTCCAGACCCTTCACAGCAGCACATGCAGTAGAGGAAAAGGCATGGATTTTAAAATCACAGGCCTGGGGCGCCTGGGTGGTGCAGTCGGTTAAGCGTCCGACTTCAGCCAGGTCACGATCTCACGCTCCGTGAGTTCGAGCCCCGCGTCAGGCTCTGGGCTGATGGCTCAGAGCCTGGAGCCTGCTTCCGATTCTGTGTCTCCCTCTCTCTCTCTGCCCCTCCCCCGTTCATGCTCTGTCTCTCTCTGTCCCAAAAAATAAATAAACGTTGAAAAAAAAAATTTTTTTTTAAAAATAAAAAAAATAAAATCACAGGCCTGAATTGGCCATTAAAATTGGTACTTTCTAACTTCCGAATTTTAAAGGGGCTAAAAGTTATTACTTCACAGGAATTTGCACAAATTAAAGTTGAATATTTGTGTAAAGCCATAGTAAGGAACAAAATAAGAAATACAGACACTAGTTCATTTCTGTTTTTCCCAACCATCCCACTCTATTCCCTTCACAGATTCTGGTAATGGAATCTGGTTATATAATATCTTTTCCCCCATATGTGAATTATGTGAACTCTGGATTAATGAGAAGAGTGTCTAAATAAAAAAACATATATATTTTACAGACATGCCAGACTTAACTGAAGCTCTTTTGTTTTGCTTTCTACAAAGCACACACAAAATTTCCAAAGTTCATGTAAAGATTTCCAAGTAATCCTCTCCTCGTATATATTTGGAGGCAGAATGAATATACATATATATTTCATTTATTCATCTGTATTTTATATATATATATATACACATATATACATATATATATATATATATATATATATATATATATATATATATAAAATCCATCTTTGCATCCCAATACTTAGCACAATGCCTGGTTTATTAAACACTAAATTGTGAGTGAGTAGATGAATTGCTCAAGTCTCAAGGTATTGGTTCTTCAAGACCCTCCCTTGTTGGGAGACAACTTAATAAATTATGACAATACAATCTTGCAAGAATTATAATAGCTCTATCAACAAAATGCAATGGAAACACAAAGGCAGAACTAATTTTGTCAAGGGTATATGAGACAGCCTGATGGAGGACTGGGTAATAACAGTAACAGTAATAAAAATAATGCTATCACGTATTGAGGATTTTCAGTTTGTCAAACAATATTCTAAGCACTGTGTATGTATATGAAATCATTTTATCTTCCCAAATAATTATTCGAGATAGATCCTATTTTACACATTAGGATAGTGAGGCAGGGATGTTAAGTAACTTACCTAGGTCATATGCTACAAGATGCAGAGGTAGGATTGAAACCCACTGTACAGAGGGAAAAAGGAGAGTGTCATTCCTTGCAGAGGGAATAGCATATCCGATCCCAAAGGAATGAAGGAGCCTGTCTATCAGGAGAATGTATTTAGTACAAACAGAATGCTGCAGACAGCAGGGGAGCAGAGGAGGCGTGTACTCCAGGGGTGGCCCAATGGCACATGATGGCAATGAGAAGCAGCACCACACAGAGGGTAAAACTAACTCCCAAGGTTCTTTCAAACGTGAGCTGTGTAGTACTGGGCAAGTTAAGTAACCTCTATCTGTCTCGGCTTTCCTATCTGTAAAATGTCAATAGTAATAACTACCTCAGAAGGCTGTACAGAGGATTATGTTAGTATTTGAAAAGTGATTAGAATATTGCCTGGAGTGTCGTGCCATAAAGCAGCTGCTACAACAAGCCAACAGATAAATACTAAAGGTAGGAGACTATGGAAAGAAGCTAATGTAATATGCTAAGTAAAAATGATGAAGGCCTAACTCAACAGTAATAGAGGGGATAAAAATGAAATCCAAATTAAGAAATTTCTCAGGAAGAAGCAAAAGCTGGGCATTTAAATTTTGATGGAGGCAGGGTAGTGGTGTATGGGAGTACATAGTTTGGGAGCCCCCAAGACCAATTAAAATCAGTCCAGGTAAGAGACACGTGGTGTAGGGTGCAGGAAAGATCAAAGCGTGAAGGTTTCGGTTGTCCTTTCCAAGGGAATCACGGACGAGGACAACTTTTCCCTGCAACAACATGTGTTAATATGTTGTACTGCCAAGTAGGAAGGCTCACCCAAGCCTTGGAGTCTAGATTTTACTGGGGTTCAGTCACACAAACATGATCAATTGGCTAATCGTTTGTCTCCAGCTCCTCTGGAGGTCGCAGGTCAGAGGGCGAGCTGATACCATGGCCCACAGCTGCCACCATAAATCACAGTTAGACTTTCCAGTGTGGCCTAGTCCCCTGGGTATACAAAGACACTCTCAGGCGGGACATTCCATGGGCTTACAGATAACCTCCAAGGAGCTGAGGGCAAATGCCAAACTTATTTTTGATTCAGGTTCATTCTTTACCTTGAAGGTGTGGAGGAGGAGAAGAAACATATTAATGGTGACACCTTCAGTTGAGATAAGATATGCAAGTAGCAAATGACAACACAGATTTGGAAGGGAAAAATAACACGCTTTTGAGATTGCCTAGTATGAAACTAAGTGAAGTCGCCAGAATATACTGAGGACTACGGAACAAAGTTTGTGGAGGACCGCAAAGCTTGAGATGGCAGCATACTGAGGGAAGTTTAAAGTCCTACCATGAATGGGCTTACCTGAAGGGTAACATGTAGGCAACAAACAGAGCAAAACTTGAACACACTGTAAACAACTTTAAAGGATTCTCAAAGGGTGACTTGTTTAAAAAAAAAAAAAAAAAGCTATTACAAAACAATAAAATTTAAATAAATATTAAATCTTCCCCACTATCTAAATCTGTTAGATAAGAAAGGAAACAAAAAATGTTGAGTAAATTTCTAGGCAGAGGACAAAAATGCACTCACCTTTCCCTGGAAGTAAACAGACTCTGCAAGCATGATACCATGTCTTCCGAATAAAAGTTAAAGAAACCAAAAATATTTGTTTTTATTTCCCCATGCCATCTTCCATGCTCAGACCATTTTCTAAACTCAGCCTTTATTTTGCCCATGGCAAATTTAGCACATTTATGCAAAACTTAAATTACCATGAAAACCCAATAAAAAGACAGATGAAGCAGAAGGCACAGCTAATTAGATGGATTTGAGGTTCATTGCTCATTTTGTTTAGGGTCAAACAATAATTTATAAATCTGTCTGAGCACATTAAATAGAAAAATAACTCATTACAGGGTAGGAGTAGCCAGACTACTATAGTCTGAAAACAATATACCTTTCAAAATCTTTATTTTTTTTTTTTAAATCATCCATATATGCCTAATTACACCCCAGGTGTGCAAATAGGGATTAGCAGTGGGAGTTCTTGAACCAGAAAGACTGGACACAAATCCCTGCTCTGGTTTTATCAGGTGCGAAACAGGAAACCCTAGAGCTTTGTTCTAAGGATCACACAGAGTCAATATCATCTGGTACATAATAAACATACAGTAGGTGTGTGGTTATTTGGATATAGTACGTTAAGTAACTTTGCACACCAAAAACATAATGAATTTATTGCACTTCACTCTCGTTCTTTCCTCTTTCTGCTCTGTGCCAGAAGACACCCATTTAAAATCTACTTTTGAAATAAAAACCACAATTATAAATGACTTTTTCATATTCTAGCATTTACAAGTTTCTAAAACAGCGTAATTTGTCCTAAAATGGTCTCAGAACAGCCTCAGACTTTACCATCAGTCACTGTGTAATCTGTTTTAAAAAACGCTTAAAGCTATCGTTTGTAAATGAGAAACTGTTATTGAGTTGATCCAACAAGAGATTAAGACAACAATGCAACCAAATTCCATGGTTTACAGCCACAGAACTTTTTCTTTTCCCTGAGCAAAACGTATTGGGCTTTTGCCCCTGGCTTCAGAACTAGCGGATCTTTTTTCAGGCTAAACTGCCTGGTTCTTTTTGCTGAGGTAACTCCTGTGAAGTCCCAAGGCCTGGCTTGTCCTCAGGCCTTTGCTGGCACCCTCAGGCTCTGTTAAATAAGACAAGGTACTCCTGTCTATTTCTATCAGGATATTTGCGGAATTAGTAATTTATAAACTATGAACACCAGACTGCAAGCAGATGAGACACGGGGACTGTCTTGCACTTTGTACACCACAAAGCACGGGATATACTATATAAGAACTCAATGTAAAGAAGCCATGGAGTAACACTCTGACCAAAGGTAAAACTCACTAAACACACAAATCAAACTTCTATCCATGAAATGTTTGTTTTCTGTAATACATTTAAAGAATCTGTGTGTGTGTGTGTATGTGTGTGCACATGTGTTCAAAACATAGCCAGACATGGACACGGGGAAAACATAGGATTATCAAATAAAGTCACTCTAGCTAAGACAGAGCAGTGCTAGCTGTAAATAGGTTGTTTCTTCTGAATTCAGAAACCAGACAAAAGTTTTCAGATTTTTCTGCTACAGAATTAATTTTGTCAAACTGGTGGGCATTCCTGTTTCAAAGATCAAAACAGTTGCTCAAGCAAGGGCATAACAATTTTTTTCTTACTATCACTACAAAGTTTTCTTTCTCCCCTTTCCATTTTCCTATGATTCCATCTATCTCTTCCTAGTTCTTCCCTTCTTTAGCCCCTGTAGGAAAAGGGAAGCCAGGTTTAGATTCTTTCACCCCTTCTCCTCACAGCACCCCACCCCCCACAAAAGGGTTTATTTGTGTTCTATCATAGGCATCAAGAGATATATTACACTAACCTTATTGTATTCCAGGCATCTCCAAGTTCTTTGGAATACTGTTTTTCAAAATGATCCAATACAACTTTGCAAATTTGTTTTGCAAGCTTCCTCTCTGATTTTGTTTTCAGCTATAACAAGAAAACGTTGCTGACACAATCTAATATTACAAATTTATTCAACTTCAAATTAACACAGTTATTTTCTTAAGAACATGTTTTAAAATAATTACTAGTTCTTGCAAGGGAGCAGTACCTCAAATGCAACAAAACTGTATTATGACATTCTATTTATGAAAAAAGAGGGTGTCTTCAAATAATTATTGGTCAAATGGAAAACAAAGGTTAAAGAATTAGTGGCATTAACAGAAGCTGTGTTAAAGGAACAAAATTAACTTAAATAAGCCAATCTAGGTGTTAACATTAGGGGAAATTGGGTGAAAAGCATATTGAAGTCTGTATTATCTTTGCAACTTTTGTAAAAGTGTTCTAAAATAAAAGAGCTTATTTCAGGGGGGAAAAAAAGTCACTCGATTCCTGTGGAAACTTCCTTGCAATTGGATTTCACTTACTCATCCAAACTTAATCGAGGGCGTGGTACCTAACATCGTTCTAAGCTCCCAGGACAGAACAGTGATAGTCTCAGTCCTTGAGGAGCTTGCATTGTGTTCAAAGCTGAGGGGTGTAGGTCATAAACTTTGAAAACTAGATTGCAGACAAGTTACTTGGGGTGCAGGGGAGTCTTGGGAGAAAACGACTGAGAACGCTCACGAGAAGGCATCAGAGCATTCAGCATTATTCTAGGGCTTTGGACAGTGAAGCCAGAGAAACCAACAGCTCGCGAAGTTCCCCCATCCCGACCCCCACCCTCGCCGAGGCGCCCAGCTGGGTCCCAGCCCTCACCCGGGTCAACATTATCCCGCTGGGAGATGCCAAACAAGAGGTCTAACCATCCAGCATCCAAAACCTCCAGGAAACCAAAAGCACAGCCTCACGCGCGAGCTTCACCCACATTCGCTTCCAACCCTCACTTTTCCGGTTCAACTTCCCGCGAGATACTGCTTTGCCAGCGTTATAGAAATCTCGCCAAAAAGATCCCGCGAGAGGCACGCGTGAAGTTCCTTCCTCGGGAGGCAGGTAGAGGCCTTACTTACTCCCAGGGGCGTGGCTAGATCCTGGGGCGGAGCCTTGAGAGGCCAGAGCTTCAAGTTGAACCTTTCACATTAAACGGATTGCTGTGTGCTTGCCGCTCAGTTAAAAAAAAAAAAAAAAAAAAAAAGACGAAAGAAAGAAAAGGAAAAGGTGTCTTTGTTACTGTTAGACTGTTAGGATTTGTATAATGACCATTGTTGAAAAATGTTCTCAGGAGCTAAGCTAGTTACTGCATTAATCTACCAAGTTTGATGACCCTCTCACTTAGCTCAGATATTCAGAACTCAGGGTAAAAGGGATGGATATGATGAAGAAATTAAGGCACCTATTTCCTAGAGATGGTCAATTGGGATAATCTCTTTTAACAGGGAGGGTTAAATGATTAACTGAAATACGGTAAAGCATTTAGCACAAAGAGGAGGAAACAGTAAATGCCCAAATGTTAGCTGCTGCTATGTATTCTCTTCACTCTCATGATCTTCGAGAGTATTATCATCATGTTCTGATACCAAAAGCCTCAAGACCAAGATGACCCTACACACTAGCCTCCCACCCACTTTTAACTAGGAGCAGTGTTACTGGTTCTGAGGAAGGTTTTACACCCAGTTTATTTGTTCTTTTAGTGTTACTATTCAGTTGCTCCCTTGTAACAGCAATCAACAATTCATCAGGAAATCAGGGCTTCATATGGTCCCTGGTATCTAATGAGCATCATCATTTTGAGACCTTTGATGCTCAAAATGTCAGTATAGGCATATATCACAGGTATAAATCCTAGAACAGTGTAAAATGAAAGTGTTCATCACCTCTAATGTGATTAGAAGCTTAATATATTTACTTATTTACACAAACCCCCTTTTTAAATCTAATAATGCATACGAATTCATATTCTAAAAATACATTTAGATTTGGTGCAAAAGAAAATTATAGTATTAAGGAGCCAAGTGATTAAATGCAGTTTGTTGTGTAGGGAAAAGTCATTAGTCTACCTTTCAGCCTCTATATTTGAGATTTTATATTTTTTCTGTGCTCATTACAGAATCCTGCATTTAATGAATTAATGTGGTAGTATATTTGCAAAATAGACATTGTCAAGACTTTTAAGGAGGTAGTAGAAATCATACTTTATTTCTATTAGGGAAAGGGGATGTGTAACGCTTAGAAAGAGGTCATATTGGTTCTATTATATTGTTTTTTACTTTTTTAGCATGTTTCTATTTTCTGATATTAAGTAAGCTAATGATTACCGAAGAAAATGTAAAAACAAAAGCCTATGAGAATGAAAAATGGGCATGATGCCATTAGAGATCATCACTATTGTTATATTGGTGTATTCCTCTAATTTTATGCATTTAAAAAAAATTTTTTTAACGTTTTTTATTTTTGAGACAGAGAGAGACAGAGCATGAGCAGGGGAGGGGCAGAGAGAGAGGGAGACACAGAATCCAAAACAGGCTCCAGGCTCTGAGCTGTCAGCAGAGCCCAACACGGGGCTGGAACTCACAAACTGGGAGATCATGACATGAGCCAAAGTCGGATGCTTAACCGACTGAGCCACCCAGGCGCCCCTGCATTTTCAAGGCTTATCAAACAATATGTATAATGTATCCTCTGTTTTTATAAGCATTTTCTTATATTAAAATTCTTCATATACATCATTTCTAAAAGTTGCACAGTGTTCCAAGGTATGGAGGTTACTACACTAGCTACCCCCTTACTATGGATCAACAGTTTTGTTCATGTTTCTTTGCATGTCTGATAGCCTTATAAATTTTTTTATTATGTCCTTAATTTGAGGTTTTCAAATCTCATTAGTTATTATATTTCTTTTGTAAATATCACCTCATGTCCACTTACCTATAGATGCCTGAGTGCTATTTTTATTTAGAGTGTTAACCATATCACATTTTCAAGTACTTTCCCATTTTTCCTTACAATCCTTTGACTTTAAATGTGAAAAAACTTTAAAGTTTTATGCAATTGATTTTGTAGTTGATTCCATTGCTTTTTGGCTTGGAAATTTCTTCTCATAGAGGCAAGCTATTATTTGTTTCTTCCTCTCTTTTTTTTTCTTTACAGTTTGATATTTAATATTTAACCCATTACTCTATCTAGAATCAACATTAATGTATCATGAGAATGTTAGTGGACTCCCCCTATCTCACACCAAATAGCTACTGAAGAATAAACAAAGCTCCACACTGAATTTTAAAAATAGAAACTGTTAGCAGACTTGTTTTAAATCACTGCAGATATAACAAATTGAGCTGACACAAATACCAGCAATTATATATTTTATTATTATTACTAAAGAATAAAGCAACTTAATAAGGACCTACACTGGGCAGGAAAGGAATTTTTACATATCTAAGCAATTTTATCACAAAGCCATTTCATATAAGTGTTTCAGTGGGCATCTGGGTGGTCCAGTCGATTGAGCGGCTGATTTCAGCTCAGGTCATGATCTCACAGCTCCTGACTTCGAGCCCCACATGGAGCTCAGAGCCTGGAGCCTGCTTTGAATTCTGTGTCTCACTCTCTCTGCCCTCCCCGCTCAGGCTCTGTCTCTCTCTGTCTCTCTCTCAAAAACAAATAAAGATTTTTAAAAAGTGTTTCAGAATAGGTATACTTTATAGGCTTCTGTATGTTTTATGAATTTTCATATTTACATAAAACATTTCTCAAAACCCTCATGTTTGTAGAGAGGTTTGTGTGTCAAAAAGGTAAAGACAGGCTTTGCCGTAAAACAATCTAATACCAAAAGACCATTAGCTCCTTACAATGAATGGCAGAAAAACAAAACAGAGAAATTCACAATCAAAGCAAGAGAACAAAGCATAGTTAGAGGCAATCTTGAAATTTCACCTCAGGAGAGTAGCTAATTAGCAGAGACTCTCATTTTATTATTTTGGTCCCCAAAGTGGTATGTACAAACAATCCACTGGGACTGGGAAGTAAATATAACTTGTATTTTTATTTAACTTTATAAAAACTTAAAAAAAATTAGGGAGAGGTCCATGTACAAAGTACAGCCAAACATGTATATAACTGTTAGGAGCTGAAACTTATCCCTTCAAAATTCATATGTTGAAGCCCTAAGCCCCAGTACCTCAGAATGTGACTATTTAGAAATACTCTTTACAGAGGTGAGTAAGTTAAAAGAGTCCTTTAGGGTGGGTCCTAATATAATCTGACTGGTATCTTTATAAAAAGAGGAAATTTAAACAGGCTGAGATGCTAAGAATAAACACACACAGTATAGAGACCATGTGAAGAAACAGGGAAAAGGAGGCCATCTATAAGCCAAGGAGTTAAGTTTCAGAAGAAACCAATCCTGCCAACAAGGTTCCAGACTGATCTTGGACTTTCAGACTTCAGAAATGTGAGAAAATTAATTTCTGTTGTTTGATCCACCAAGCCTTCGATACATGTTATGGCAGATCTACCAAATACAATAACTTAAATATTTACTGGAAAAGAGGTGTCATAAAAAAATGGAGACCACTTACTCATTTACCTAGATCATAAATTCTGTTTCCTCATCAGCACACAGAAAGAATTTACAACTCAGGCTCTAAACAAGCAAATAATTATATTCCTATTTTTCCTTCAATTATAAACAGCTTTCCTTCGTGAAAGGAAATTCATTTCTGGGCCACCTGGGTGGTTTACATGGCTGAGTGACCAACTCTTGATTTTGGATCAGGTCCTGATCTCACGGTGGTTCTGAGATCAAGTCTCTCGTCCTCTAGCTCTGAGCTGACAGCAAGGAGCCTGCTTGGGATTCTCTCTCCCTCTCTGCCTCTCCCTGGTGTGCACATGCACTCTCTGTCTCAAAAATAAACATTTAAAAAATTAAGTAAAAATAAAGGCAATTCATTTCTGATTTCCTATCTCCCCTCTCCCCCTGCAAAAGGCTTCCATTAGTGCGTCCACAAAGCCAATGCATTATTGTTATTTTGATAATTTATAATCATACTTTAAATGGCAATTTTTTTTTCAACGTTTATTTATTTTTGGGACAGAGAGAGACAGAGCATGAACGGGGGAAGGGCAGAGAGAGAGGGAGACACAGAATCGGAAACAGGCTCCAGGCTCCGAGCCGTCAGCCCAGAGCCTGACGCGGGGCTCGAACTCACGGACCGCGAGATCGCGACCTGGCTGAAGTCGGACTCTCAACCGACTGCGCCACCCAGGCGCCCCTATAATCATACTTTAAAGTAAGTCTTGAAATATCTGAATCTGTTTTTTGGATCAGATGGAATATTTTCTTGATAAATAGTATTAGCAGAATCTCACTTGCAAAGTCTACTCCACATAGAGAAAACTTAAGTATTTAAAGCCAAGGATAATAAAGTTTATAAGCGACAGCTTTATTTATATAAGCAGTTTCATTTTTGATAAGCTTTTGACACCTAGAAGTATTAGATTAGTGCAGAACAGGAGAAATTGAATAATATGAAAGACATAGCACATAGAACTAAGTATCAAATAAAATAAAATATTGTTCTAGTAAAAGAATACTTAGTAAGAGATCAGCTGCAAATATAATGGCACATTCTATAATGTTTCTGGGCTATTCAAAATAAATTTTATATATTAAGTCTTTCATTTGACACTTAAAAGACCATTTAATTTTAAGCTTGCAGAAAACATGGCACTTAATTTTTACAAAATTGTAAGTTTGATTCTCCCGTGATAAAAGTAAGTAAAATTTTAAAAATTAGTCTGAAAAATTGAGGAAAACACACAACCAATAACTCTAAAAAAATTCATTATTAATGTTTTGGAACATTTTTTTCTAGTGCTGCTATCATAGTGTCATAGTTAGAATCACTTATGATATTGGATATATGTTATGTATGCCTTTTGCATAAAGAATTATGCAATAAGTAATTATTTTTGAAATAAGTAAAAATATTATCTTTGGATCAGTAGCAGCTTTAACAAAATACAGACATTGGATCATCTAGAATCATAAAGTGATATGATGTTATTTTTAACTGCCTTTAAAATGACAATATTCTTTTCTACAAACATAAAAACTTGTGTGCAGAAAAAAGGTTCCATATAAATATCATTATTTTAATCTATTGACTTAAAATTTCTTCCAAAAGTCATATTCAAAAAATCCTTTTCTATTTTATTACCAAAAAGAAATCATTTAAATTTATCAAATGAAAAGCAAAGCAGGATACTGATATAAATTATTTTTATTGTGTGAAAATGTCATAATTCATGATGATTATGAACAAAAATACAGCATATAACAAAATAGGCATTTACTTGTTAAAAGCAACCTGGATTTACAAAACTTCTTTTAAAATATTTTTAGAATGCTTTAAGAATGCAAATTACTTTTTTGAGAGAGAGATATAAAACATTTATTTCACTTTATCATATATTTAATTTCAAAATCATTTTTATTCATTTCTAATAAATGAACTCAATAATTACTGTACACTACAGTAATCACTGGTAGGAAACAAAAAATTTAACCTTTGTTTATTCTCAAACTAGATGAAAATTTAAAAGATTTAAAGTAAAGATTTTAAAAAGATTTAAAAGTAAAAGTTCAGTTTTTTAAAAAAAATGACTAAATGTAAATGTTACAAAAAGGAGCCAAAAAGATGTACAAACAAGTTTTTCTCTAAAATCCAATTCAAAATTTACATTCTGCCTTCTTGTGTTGCTTTTCCTTACATTTCAGCCATTTATCAAATTTAGGTTGTTATAAAATATGACTAAAATGTGATGCTCCAAAGTTAAACTTTTAAAGTAAATAACCATATTAAACTGCCTTAGACCTACTTAATCTTGTTATTGTTAGATACTAGTATATGTCTGTGGTCAGTACAAGTTACCCAACTTACCAATTTTAACAAGGTGATAAGGATTCATATTGTATTTTCATATTGCATTTTCACCTTGATATAAACGTACACTTTCAATTAAATGCAACACTATGAATCTATTACTCAAAGTATATTTCTAAAAGTTTGTCTAAATGCCAGACAAGTAGAGAATTCTACAGATGCCATTCTTTACTGCAAGAAAAGTGCTATTGTTTTAAATTGGGAAATTATTTTGGAATTATTTAGTAATTTTAAGCCAACATTTTTATTCCTATTGATTAGTTCCCAAGCATTTCCTGGTTATAAAACACAAGTCTCTGTACTTACAGTGGCTTTTTCAGTCTTTCTGCCTTTATTTCCAAGGCACAAAACAATTAGAATAACCTAAAAGAGTCATTGAAGCTTCTGATAGAATGAGGGGGTGACAAGGAGCATCCTGATCTGAAAAGGTCTATCTTAGAAAAGAGGTGTTCATTAGGAATTTTAATAATATCTCACATAACACTTTTATTCATTTAAAAAGCATAGGGGTCAAAAAAGTATTTCAAGTCTCCTTGATTTATTGTGATCGTCACCAAAAAAAAAAAAAAAAAAAAAGCAAATGACAAAAAAATTGAACTCTCCTTGGGTAGTGTTTTCAAATAATATAATTTGGTAGAGTAAAGATCTAAGAATCTATTTTTAAAAGGCATTACTTTAAAATTAGGTAAAATTAGAATGTACACTTCAAGAACAATACTATTATGAAATATACCTTAAACCATATAAATATGTCCTGTTTGTGTAGTTCATGTTTGTCAAGTAAATCAACTCCATTTCCAGACACAATTTAAACAAAGCATCTATAGAAAAGTGCACAGTCGATATCATAATAATTAAAATTCTTATAAGTTTTAGAAAAATATAAAAAGTTAAAAACTTAGGTTATAAATTCCCAAGAGTTCCCCTTCCATGCACATGTATCTTACAAAAAATGTTTAGGATACAATAATAAAGACTATTAAACATATAGTAAAGAAAGTGTGCAGAGTCCATTGGCTCTTTTTCTGAAGAGGTTTTCCTTCAGGAATATGCCCATGAGCAGGACTGTAAAAACCAGAGTCAACAGTAACTCCTGCTAACTTGATTCAAATGCTCATCCCATCTATTGGTCATTTTCCTTCCTTTTTTTTAAACCATGAATAACATGGATAATTGTCATATCAGCCAGATCTTTGGCTATTTATCTCACTGAAATCACTATGCTTATCTTGCCCCAGTCATCAATGCTTAGGGTTTTTCTTCTTTGAGAAGGAAGGTCTTCTAGTTGATCTTGCAGATCTTTAAAAAGCTCATCACATGACTCGGTTATGAAACCACATCATGAGCATCACTGTTAGGCCTCTGTCGTGCAGACAGGGGAGGCAGTGGCTTCCCATAGAAATCTAAGAAAAGAAGGGATACCAAAAATATAAAACAAATGTGGTAAATCAAAATTTTTGATACAATTCATTATTTACCAACCAACACTTTAAAAGAGTAGAGCACTCTGACTTGGCAGGAGAAACAACAGGTGAGGAGAATAGAAAAAAAAAAAGTCAAAATTCCAGAAAACTTGAATAGATTCAAAACACAACCAGTAGGATAAATTCCTAACTCTAGATCATAAATTAATTTCCACTTGATTTAATAAAAAGCTATATCTAATATATATATATATATATATATATATATATATATATATTGTTATTTCCAATCACATATTCATTTGCATTAGAACAAACAAATAAAAAATATTCAAAATCGATGGAAACTGTTGCCAAGGCCCTGGTAAGTCAGTATGTGTATAATCCATGTTCTCATCCAATGGCTATTCTAGGTATTTTGGGAAAAGAGTTAATTATCTTAGTTTTCTGGTAAGTCGTAATCTTTTACAATGATGATTTACTATTAGTGATTTAAGACATATCTGATACAAAGAAAGTCTTATTTTATATTTCTTAACAAGTTCCTGTCCCTTAATTACTATAAACTGGCTTAAATTTAAGAGAATATGTAAACCTTCAGGAGCATCTGGGTGGCTCAGTTGGTTGAGCATCTGACTTCAGTTCAGATCATGATCTCAGGGTTCATGAATTCAAGCCCTGAATCGGGCTCTGTGCTGACAGCTCAGAGCCTGGAGACTGTTCTGGATTCTGTGTCTCCCTCTCTCTCTCTCTGCCCCTCCCCACTCACACTCTGTCTCTCTCTTTCCCTCTCTCTCAAAAATAAATAAAACATTTTTAAAAATTTAAGAATATGTAAACCTTCAGGAAGTAATTCTTTCCTAGCCTATTACCTTAAAATTATTATAGAAGCAAAGATTTTTAGGATCACTTGAAATAAATATATTAAAAATGTATTACAGGTCTGTTTCCAGTTTCACATATGTGGAGAGTTTGGCTAACTAGCCCCTCATGCAAACAAGCACATGCCCTAGATAAGAGCCTGCAAGGTCACAAGTAAATGTAAGTGCCTGATATGACTTCCCCAATGCCCTTTGTGACCAACAGTCTCCCTCACCTTCCAGGGCCTTCCATGAGGTAAGACTATGGTGGAGCTTCTACACTCTTTTGTTTTGAACTCACGAAACTGGCCTTAGCATGTGCCCCAGTTCCTACAGGTTTCTCTGCTTGTACCCTGCCTTGATCTCCCCCTGTGGAACCCTCAAGGTATGCCATATACTTCCTCCAGAACCTGTGAATAATAAATTTCTCCCACTTTGATTTCTCTTGTGGTCTTTTTGAACCAAGGTTTACCATCTAGCACCCAGAGGCCCTACTTAACAAATGTCAATTTAACAAAGTCATAACAGCATTTAAGGAGATTGGAAGTCACCACTGCATGCTACAAGAAGTAAAAAAAGCTGAACAGACTAAAAAAAAGAAACAACAATTTGTCTCAGATCCTTAAGGGGGGGTAAGTCATAAGACAAACCACTGCCCCAAAACCAAAGACAAACTGGCAAATATAGGGAGTCTCAGTTTACCAGAGCAGACATTCATGAATAGAATCTGTGGAGGAAACCAGTGCCCGGTAAGAAAACCCGAACTGTAGTGATGAATTGCTGGAGGCTTAGTACACAGAAGTCTGAGAATAAAAGACTCCAGGGGGACTAAGTCATAAGAGGATCCCCACAATACTGTGAGATTTATCTCTAGGAACTTGAGCAAATTCCCACAATAAATACAGGAGAAAAGTCCCCTCCTGCTTCTGGCAAGAGAGGGGAAAAGAAACCATTTAGAAATACCCCATAGCACTCTGTTCTGGGGCACAAGACCTGCTGTCAGGAGAAACTAGTTAACCAGAACCTAACCTAGTGGGGTATTATCAAACCCTAACTGATCTCAGGAAGGAAATGACCAATTCCAGCTGGCTCTATCCATTCTGTGCATTCCTTTTCAGCAGAAAAAAAAAAAAAAAAAAAAAAAAAAACAACTGAGAAACTTTTGTGAAGTTCATAGTCCAGAGGCACAGGCTCACTAAAAGACTAAGATCTAATCATAGACATATAGAACACTTCTCCTTCCACCACACATCACCACCATATTACTAAACGCCAATTTGTAACAGTTCTTTTCACCTGGGACATCATGTCAGGCTATCAAAATAATAATAATAATAATAATAATAATAATAATAATAATAATAATAAAAATAATACAAGGCATTCAAAAAGGCAAAACACCCAGAATTTGAAGAGCTAGATCAAACATCAGCAAAAGACATGGCAGGAATGTTGGAATTATCAGGCCAGGAATTTAAAACAACTATGATTAATAGACTAAGGGCTTTCATGGATAAGTAGCATGCAGGAACAGATGGCAATGTAAGCAGACAGATAGAAATCCTAAAAAAGAACCAAAACCCCCCCCCCCACTGTTACCGAAATGAAGGATGCCTGTGATAGGCTTATTAGTAGACCGGATGCAACTGAGGCAAGAACCTCTGAGCTTGAGGATAAATCAATAAAATCCTCAAAAACTGAAAAGCAAAGAGAAAAAAGACTGGAAAAACAAAACAAAACAAGAGAACATCCAAGAACTGTGGGACAAGTACAAAAGGCATACCTTATTTATAATGGGAATATCAGAAGAAGAAAGAAAAAAGAACAGAAGCAATATTTGAAGCAACAATGACTAAGCCTTTTCCCAAATTAATGTCAGACATCAGAGCACAGATCCAGGAATCCAGAGAACACTGAGCAGGATATATGCCAAATGAACCACATATAAGCACATCATTTTCAAATTACAGAAAATAAAAGAAAATTAAAAATCCTGAAAGAAGCCAGAAAAAAAAAAAAAAAAACACCTTTCCAACAAAGGATCCAAGATAAGAATTACATGCAACTTTTCCTAAAACACCGTGCAAGCAAGAAGAAAGTAAAGTGAAATATTTAAAATATTTAGAGGAAAAAAAACCACACCCACCTAGAATTCTGTACCGTGCAAAACTGCCCTTAAAAAGTAAAGGAAAAATAAAGACTTTCTGAAACAAAAATTGAGGGAATTTATTGCGAGTAGACTTGCCTTGCAAGAAATGCAAAAATTAGTTCCTTAGAAAGAAGGAAAATAATATAGGTCAGAAACTCAGATCTACATAAAGAAAAAGCATTGAAGAAATAAGTAAAAGTAAAATGAAAACACATTTCTCTTATTCTTAAATGATCTATAAAAGTTTGTTCAATGTATTTATGTATATAAACATATTTATCTTATGAATGTATGTATACATACATATATACACTTATGCATGCTTATATATATAAGTCAAATGAATGACATCAAGGCACAAAGAACAGGAGAAAGGAATTAAGATTATTTGATTACTGTAGGCACTTCAAGTACCCATTAAATCATATAGTATTATTTGAAAGTGGACTTGGATTGGTTGTAAATGTAAATGCAAACTCTAGAGAAGGCAGTAAAAACGGTAAAAAAAAAAAAAAAAAAAAAAAAAAAAAATTAGTATACCTGATGTGCTAAGAAAGGAGAGAAAATAGAATCATATAAAATGCTCAATTAAAACCAAAATATGCAGGGACGCCTGGGCAGCTCAGTCGGTTAAGCATCCTACTCTTGATTTTGGCTCAGATCATGATCTCATGGTTAATGAGACTGAGCCCTGTGTCAGGGCTATCAACGCAGTGCCTGCTTGGGATTCTCCCTTTCTCTCTGCCTGTCCCCACTTGTGCACATGGACTCTCTCTCTCAAAATAAATAAACATTTCAAATAACTAAATAAATGAATAAAACCACAAAAGGCTGAAAAAGAGTGAAAGACAAAAATAGGAACAAAGAATGAGGGCAACACATAGAAAACAGTAATGGATATGGTAGATATTAATCCAACTATACCAATAATCACTTTGAATGCTGGATAGTCCAAATTCAACAATTAAAAGGCAGAGAGTCAGAGAGGATCAAAAAGTACGATCCAACTATAGGCTATCTACAAGAAAACCACTTTAAGTATAAAAATGTGTCAGCAGAAAATGGCTTTTCAAGCAACTACAAATTCAAAACAACTAGTAAGCTGCAAGGATACCCTAATAAATCTTAATGTAATAGTATAACATAATGAATTAAGAAAGGTATGGATTTGAAAGCTGGACACACCTAAGTTCGAATCCTAATATTGTTACTTGGTAGCTATGTGACATTGGGGTATAGGTTCCCTGTGCAAAAAATGGGGATATCACTGCCCATTTTACAAGGCTTTTAGGAGAATGAAAATGAGATAATGGTACCTGAAGTGCTTAGCAACATGCCAGGAACACAGAGCATACCATTAATATTATTGCTATATCATTGTTATTATTTAAATTAAAACAATTATTTTTGATAAATTTCAAGTATGACTTTTCTTATTTCTTATTTTCAAAATTAATGAGAATTTTAATACGTTAACAGAACTCACAATTAAACCAGAGTGAATATAGTTTCTAATATGGTATATTTAAGTTTATTAAACAACCAAAACTCCAGAGGTTCCTGGGTGGCTCAGTCTGTTGAACATCCGACTTCGGCTCCGGTCATGATCTTACGATTCATGAATTCGAGCTCCATATTGGGCTCGCTGCTGTCAGCCTGTCAGTGCAGAGTTCACTTCAGCTCCTATGTCCCCCCTCTCTATCCCTCCCCCACTCATGCTCTCTCAAAAAATAAACATTAAAAAAAAAAGTACCCTCCTACAAAGAAAAATCACATACACATGGCAAGAAATATCTTTTTCCCTCCCAAGAAATTATTTTATTTTTACAATTTATTTTGTATTATTTCTTTGCCAGGAAATAAAATCATTCATACAAAGTAGGTTTCTTATTGCCTTAAATGTAGGGAATATATGTTGATGTTAGTGCCCAACTGATAGGGCCAACTTAATTGCTAACACACATTTTTATAAAGAGCTTCAAACTTTTTAAACATGAAATTGAAGAGTAGTAAAACTACATACAAAATTTTATCTTCATTCACATTTTAAGATATGAAATATTCTTTAGTGCATTTGGTGTTTTTAGCTAACAGAATCCTTGATATATTTCCCATAATGTAAGATACATGTTAATGAAGTATGGATTGAGAGTGTTTACATAGTAAATACACATTCTCTTTTTAAGTTTCTTTTCTCAATGCATGTCTTAACTATTACGCTGAGCAAGCATTATAGACATTAGAAAAGTAAAATGAAATTGCTATCAAAGTAAATGTGTATTATCAAAGAACAAGTAAGAATTTGCCTTAAAAATTCCCAATATAACTATAAAAAATTGTTTTCCAACCGAGTAAGTTTTAAGTGCTAAGCCAATAGTAGTTACCTTTTAATTACTACTCTAGTTCATCATGTATCTGTTGTTTACTTGCCATTAACCAAGTGCAAAGAAATGTGTACCAAGCTAGAGAAAAGAAGAGAATGCAATTTTAAAATTTGCAGCTATCAGCATCTCAGATAAACCTTAAAAAATTATTTTTATTACAATTTTTAATTATACCTGTTTTCTTCCCTATTAATGAAAGCAGTTGATTGTACATTTTTTTTTTTTTTAACCCAGGTTATGTATACTTAGATTTAAAATTTATGGGAAAGGGGCACCTGGGTGGCTCAGTTGGTTGAGTGTCTGACTTCAGCTCAGGTCATGATATCACAGTTCATGGATTAGAGCCAAAGCCCCGTGTCGGGCTCTGTGCTGACAGCTCAGAGCCTGGAGCCTGCTTCAGATTCTGAGTCTCCCTTTCTCTCTCTCTCTGCCCCTCCCCCGCTTATGCATGTGCGCTCACTCGCTCTCTCTGTCAAAAATAAAGATTAAAAAAAATTTCTAACTTATGGGAAAAAAACAATAAAAATATTTTAAAACTTGTAAAGTTACAGTGTTTTCTTCTCTGCTCTGGGAAGCTACATTTATTGATACATACTGAAAATTAACTAAATTATTGGAATATGGTGGTCTTAAACTTAGCTGATTTATTACAATTCTTTCCCATGAGTTCTAATTTTAAAACAAACACAGGAAAGTGAGGATGAACAAAACAAAATAACCTTCTCAACCCATTTTTGACCTTTTTCCACTTGCCCTTAACTAGCTTCCCCCTGCATGCTACCATTACTTCTTTTCTCCTCATTCTATAAAATTTCTCTCAGAAACAAGAAACTATCATTCCTTCCCGCATTCATTCAGTAAATGATTACAAAGCATCTATTACAGGCGAAGATTTCATACTGTGTGATAACAACTGAAAAAAAAAAATCCATCTGTAAACCCTCCACCCACCAGGGTCCCTTCTTTTCTCCTGAGTTCTTGAATCTTTCTGGTACTGATTGGCCAAAAGACATTTACAAATAAATAAGCCTACAGACACCTCCAAACCATATCTCCTTCCTCAGGTATTTTCAGTCTTAGAGACAGCACCAACCTTCCAGCCCCTTGAATAAATAATCCTCTATTCCTCTCTCCCTCGGCCCATACATCCACTCATCAAATATTAATTACTATAATTAAGATATTTCCAGGGTGCCTGGTTGCTCAGTCAGTCAGGCATCAGAATTCGGCTTAGGTCATGATCTCACTGCTTGTGGATTTGAGCCCCGTGTTGGGCTCTGTGCTGACAGCTTACAGCTTGGAGCTTGCTTCAGATTCTTTCTCTGTCTCTCTGTTTCTCTCTCTCTCAAATAAATAATCATTAAAAAAAAAAAAAAAAGATTTTTTTCTGCGTACATTTTTTACTCTTCATTCCAATTTCTATACCTCACTTCTCACTGTGACTGTTACAACAGCCTCCTAGATGGGATCTTGACCTCAAGTATGGCCACCATCAAGTCTGTACTTTCCATTGTGACAGAAAATTATTTTCCTAAACAATACACCTAGTAACACTACTTCCCTGTTCAAAAATGTATAGTGTCTCTTGGAAAATTATAGCAAGTCCAGACATCTTAACATATGTGTAAGGGACTTCACAATCTGACCCAAAGCCATAATTCCAGTTACAAAACTCTTTGAATAAAAGTATTTTATGCAGTTTGATATAATTTCAAGTTACATGATAATGCTTTTCTAAACTTCTGATTTTTCTTTTCGGCTGGTAAATGGATCTCCATAGTAAACCAAGTTCTAGATTAGGTAAACAGAGCTATCAAAAAGGGAACTGGGTATTTTTTTTATTTTTATTTTTTTAATGTTTCTTTATTTTTGAGACAGAGAGGGACAGAGCATGAGCGGGAGAGGGGCAGAGAGAGAGGGAGACGCAGAATCCGAGGCAGGCTCCAGGCTCTGAGCCATCAGCACAGAGCCCGACGCGGGGTTCGAACTCGTCAACCGCGAGATCGTGACCTGAGCCGAAGTCAGATGCTCAACCGACTGAGCCACCCAGTTGCCCCGGGAACTGGATATTCTTGATAGAGAATTTTAATGAGCTACGCTATATATAATTACACTTTCGCATTCTAGAAACAATTTATTGCAACAGCCTGACCTGATGGTCTGAAATCAGAACTTCTGCCTGTTGTACAGAGCAGTTCTCTATACCCAGCTTCCCTTTCTCTTTCCAAATGTGGATTTCTAATGCCATATATTGGCTGAACTACACCTCATGCTAATTTCATCCAAAGAAAACTGTTTTCTAGAGTCAATAAGTCTTTCATAACTTTCTATTTAGCTGAACTTCATTTGGTTTACTGATTTAGTCTCTGATTTTATAAACTGTGTTGATTTTTACTTCATTCCAATATTCAGCGGCTGAGTCAACTTATTAGAAGCAGACAAAAAACAATTATGAAGCATTATCACTGAGTACACTGAGCATATACAGGGCAATGCTGTTTTTAATACTAAGGATAATTGTAATTTCTCATATTTAACTTAAATTGCTTTAAAACTGTCCCCATTCCATAACAATTTACATAATTATGTAATGGATAAACATAAACTATGGTTATTTTTACCTCTGTATTCCAGAGTAAACAAATTATATAGAGCCAAAAGTCACTAAAGAATAAAAAAATTAAATAAAATAAAAAGAGTAAAGTATAATGAAAAAGGATGGTCGTGGATTTGAAAGGCTTCCAAAAATAAAAGTTTGTCAAGGTAAAGAAAAGTGGATTTAATATGTATATTTTAAAACTGATCCTTTTGCATTACCATTATGACGTGTTTCACCAAGAGGCTCAAGTTTTGGAAGTCTAGTGACTTTGGGGGTTCCCCAGCCAACTAAAGAAAAAGAAAAACATTTTAAAACACTGTTAAACAATGTCTCTTTAGGCCTGTTGAGAGGTTCCCTCCCTTGACAGGAATGTATATATTTGATGCCAGGTCATATATGTATGTTGAATGACACAGTACTGAATAACCACAAAGGCATTTGAAATAGTTTTTATTGAAAAATGTAATTATAGGCTGGTAACATCTCTTTTAAGTTTTTACTTTAGTTAAAAATATAAGCATCTTCACCACCATCAAAAATTACCTTAGGCTACTATTCTAGCTTCTAGCCAAGGCTAAAAGAAATTTCTTCTAATAAGTGAAATACTAGAAATGAGTCTTGAAATAATTCTCAAAGGAAAATATTACCACCTAAAGCCTTCTAACAGGGCTAAAAGGACACCACAAATATATACATTCAGATATTTATTGAGCACGTATAGTATGTGAGGTACTATGCCTAGTGCTGAAAAATTACAATTATTGTGCAGTTAGTATGTCTTAGTGTTTTGCATGCAATATTCCTTTTAATTCTCATAACAACTTAGAAGGTCAGTATGTAAGTCGGAAATATATTGGAAAAATTCACACATCTTGGTTTTAAATGTTAACTTTCAGGATGAAAGATTCAACTATTTAAAAACTTACATTAGCCATCCATTCATTAAACTTAAATTCCTTTCAGAAATCTGGACAATGATACTTCAAATAGGACCTGAATTCATTCTAGAAAGTGCTGGTGTAAAGTGTCCTTATTAATTTTACTTTTTTTTTTTTTTTTTTTTTACTTTTAGGAAACATTTTTTTCTGATTAAAAAAGCAATGATAAATTTTGAACAAAAGAGAGAAAAGAGCTTTTCATAAATTCACACAAAAATAAATATACTGAATAAAACTACAAAATTTCTTTATTTTTCTTTACCGTTTAAAGCAGTAAATCTAAATTCAGTACCAATATCAATTTACTCACCAGGAGGAGGAGGCGGGGGTGGTGTTGGACTCTTAGGAGCAGAGTCATCTGTATTAACAGGTTCTACACGGTGACTCCTTTTTATTCTTAGTTTCTTAGTTTTCTTTTTGCTGTTATCTATAAGAATATAAACATTGAACTATATGCCTTTGAGAAAATGTAAACTTCTACAATAAAAAAGAATGGAACCAGACTACTGATATTATCATTACCATAAAAACAGATCTTCAAACTTTGGAAATTGTTACCAGTAATGAAATGTGAATCTGCTTTCACTAAGCATAAAATTTTAAATGATTCCTTATTGAATTAATACTTAATGAATATGACACAAATGGAAAAAAGCCTGTATTTTAAGTTTTATGAGAGATTATTCAGCATACAAAAAAAGTTCACATTTCCAAAAGTAACTTGTATTTTTTCCAAATGTCATATCAAGTAAATATAATTGTCTAATTCCAGGCATTCTCATGAAACTCAGAATGGCCCAGGGAAAGGGGAGAGATGTTGATTTGTCTCAAGAGAATATATAGAATGATTCTAGGTATAAATAATCCAAAATTAATCCTTTGAATGTGAAAAAAATACCCTAATCAAACTTAAACACGTTACCCCTTAAAATAACCCCCAGACAAGGAATGCCCAATATAAATAAATATATGTAACCAAAATCACATTATTGGACATTGCAGAATCGGTCTTCTTTCTAAAAAATAACTATAGATTCTCACTTAAGCACATATAAACAATTTAAGGCCATCTATGCCATTAACATGTAAATTTTAACAGTGTAAACCATATGGCCATGTAGTTAAATAACCAAACATCAAAGTTACTAAAGTATTTTAAGTGACAATCTCAAACTGCTTAATTTATATGTATGTAATACATTTTATAAAATGGGAATTATCTATTATGTGAGAAATAGCCAACATTATGAAATCTACAAGGCAATGAGAAATATAAACATTTTTAGAAACACATACTTTTTCTAAATAAAGTAGTGTCATTTGAGACATCTTACTCCACAGAGAAACAAAGACATCGTTTTACAGTTAAATCATAAGCTTTACAGATGAGAAAAAGGGAAGAGAAAGTCCAGAACCATATGGTATTTCAGGATGGGCAGTGGCTCAGGGTCATGAAACAGCACAGGATAATGGGCAGATGATCTGTCCCAGCTACAGACAAGACATATGATCTTAACAAGCTCCTCAACCTCTCCAAGTCCCTGATTTCCTATTCAAAATAATGGGAATAATATACCCTAAAATTATTTACATTAAATAATATAATCCTGCATTAAATAATCTAAGGTATCTGAAGCCAGGTTCTAAAGCACAAAAATGTTACTTATTACTATTATAGTTATATGTTTGACTATCTTAGATCTTCTTCCTACACCGTACTTTCAAATAATCTGCCAAATATTTTTCTCTTTAACAATGTGTAACTGTTCAAAGTTCTTTCAACATATTGGGAGGCCACTTTAAATCTACTTTCTGTTTAACTCTGTTAACAGAGCTACAAGGGTATGAATATGGCTGCCCTAACTTCCCAACTTACAAAAGGTATAACTTTCAAGTCTAATTTTTTAAATCTGAACCTCAGGGATTGAGATCTTATTTTTATAATGTTTCTGATACCATACAAAAATTCTTTTTTAAGATTTATTTCCTTATTTATTTATTTAGAGGGAGGGAAGGAGAGAGAGAATCCCAAGCAGGCTCCATGATGTTCGAACCATGAGATCATACCTGAGCTGAAATTACAGTCGGACACCTAACCCATTGAGCCACCGAGGCACCCCAAGTATGTACAAAAATTCTTATATACAATGGAACCATACTGCTAGCCAGAAATTGCAAGGATGTATGATTATTGGTTCATATGTCAGGCCCTGTGCTAGAAGAACTGTAGGGTTATTTTTGTTATAAGTACTAAAAGCCCTGTGGGAAAAATATGATGCTTATCCCCACCTTAGAGATGAGGAAACCAAGACTGAAGAACAATACACTGTAACACAACAAAAATCTCGATTCTATCCCAAGATGTCTGATTCCAAACACAGGCTGTCTACGAAACCGAAGACATGAACTTCCCGTTAAATCACAAAACCACTTAGAGAAAACAAAGCAATTATGAACTGAAGATTTTGTATGATATTAAAATAATAGGAAAATGGCTACTGGCTTTAAATACGTTCATGGGGCATCTGGGTGGCTTAGTCAGTTAAATGTCCAATTCTTGATTTCGGCTCAGGTCATGGTCTCATGGTCTTGCCTTCTAGCCCTGCATCGGACTCTGCGCTGACCGCACAGAGCCTGTTTGGAATTCTCTCTCTCTTCCTCTCTCTCTATCCCTCCCCCCTTCACCCACTCATGCTTTCTCTCTATCAAAGTAAATAAAATAAAAACTTTGTTCAACTGAGTAGGTCTGCATTCTATGGAAATAACAAGTCAATAAAAGAAGTGACACTGATTGCAGTATTATGAAGCTTAAAATAAAACCCAAATAAAACTCCCTAAAAGAGCCTTAAAGGCTAAATATATTTCAAGGATTCCTGGGACTATGTGCTATATTCCAAATTTATGAAACAAAATTGAAAACAGAATTTTCTGCTGAAATTCATTTCAATTGCAAAGGATCACATTTTAAGGTATCATGAATAAAAACATAAGTTAGCAAATTAAGGAGAAACCAAAAACCAGGAGAAAACCATGATAAATAATGCATTTGGAGACAAAAAATATTATAGTACATTTTTTGTGAAAACAATCATGACAAATGATAGATGTATCATTAAATTCTGTGTATGTGTGTGTGTGTGTGTGTATATACACATATATATATACATATTTTTTTTAATATATTTATCACCTAGATTTGTCACCTGATTCTGATGATCGCTGGTCTGTATCATCTTCATTCTCCAACTGCTGTGTTAATGCCTCTTTATAATTTTCAACTATTCCAAGCTCATTGTTTTTTTGGCTATTGTCACTGATCTGGCTCTGTGTCTCTATTTGCTCATTCTCCGTTTTATGTTTCGGGGGGCAGCCATCACTGTCTTTCTCCACACTGTGTCTCTTTTTGTCTTTTTCAAGTTTTCTTTCATTCTAACAAAAATGAAATATATCATTTTTAATATAAAAGTTGTGTATCTAAGACAGTTTTAAGGGAGAAATCAAATAATCCAAACGCATTCTGTAACTTCAGGGCACTGTGATATTTTTATTAAAAAAAGCATTCGTTGAATATATCATTAAAGCATACTAATTGGTAAACATGCAGAAAACACATATAGTATAAAGAAAGAAAACAAATAATATCTGTAATTCCACAATCAAGAGATGATCTCTACTTGGTGCATGGTCACTAAGAGGTGTTTTCTTCTCCTACCCCACATATGTACAGGTACACCACCCACAAACATACATGTGATTGAATGTCTCTCTATATATGCATATTTATTTTATGCATTTGTTTTTTAAACAAAAAAGAATTTAAGTTTTTACTTAAGAATGTATATTTCTTTCCTTGTCAACAAATATATGAAGTGCTTAGACTAGTATCTGACCCATAATAAAGTGTTAGTTATATGTGTTAGCTATTACTACTTTCATCAATTACATTATCATTTTCAAGGTTATAACGTAATTTGCCAACTCCTAATCAGTAGACAAATTATTTTCAATTTTTCATTATAACAAATACAGTTATGGAATTCGTTTTTTAGAATAAATTCCTAACAGTGGAACTATTGGATCAACAGGTAACTAAACACTTCCCTTCAGAAAAGCAACAGTGAATTTACACTCCAGGCAAAAGGTTAAGAGAGTGACATTTCCCCATATCTTTTTCAATCCCTGTATACCATTATCTATCTTTTACATGTCCACCAAACTAATAAATACATATTTTTACCTTAGTGTTAGTTTCATTTTTTTTTATTGCTAGTGAAAATGAACTATCAACTACACTTATTGTCATTTTTATTTTTACTTTTATCCATGGTAACCCAAAACCTTTTTTTTGTCCTCCTAGATTCTCATTATTTTCATAGGAATTGCTAAGGGTTTGTTTGTTTGTTTGTTTGTTTGTTTGTCTTACGTGTCTCAGATATTTTTCATTAGGGTTTGTTTAGAGTTTTTTGCTTTTAGCTTTGTAGAACAGATCCTTAAAAACAAATATAATAAGACCTATCTGTTTTTTACTTTATGATTTGTGGCTTAATTGTCCTGCTTTAAAAGTTTTCCTTCTCCAAGTATATGCAAATATTTAACTATATTATGTGCTAGTACTTTTTTTTTTTAATGTTTATTTATTTTTGAGACAGAGAGAGACACAGCATGAACGGGGGAGGGTCAGAGAGAGAGGGAGACACAGAATCAGAACCAGGCTCCAGGCTCTGAGCTGTCAGCACAGAGCCCGACGCAGGGCTTGAACTCACGAACCGCGAGATCATGACCTGAGCCGAAGTCGGACGTTTAAGACTGAGCCACACACGTGCCCCTGAGCTAGTACTTTTAAGGCCACTTTACACATTTTACACATTTAAGTCTTCTGGAGTTCAGTCTGATATTTGCTATTCATTAATTTTACTTTTTTCCAAATGATTGTTCAGTTATTCCATCTCCCTTTTCTCTCAAATATAAAATGTCACCTTTACCTTACCCTAAATGCTCATGTATAATTAGGTTTGTTACTATTTGTACCATTGACAAGTCTCTTCTGGAACGAATACTTCACCATTTTTTTTTTTTAATCTATAGTAAATTCAAAGGAATGCAAGGTGATTCTCTAAAATGCAAACATTTTAAAAGACAAGTTTAACGGAAGGAAAAAAATACTTGCTCAGTAAAAAGAAGACTTCAGGTCATTTGTTTTCATTTACTTCATTTCTTTACTGATTATTTTCTTAAAATTAGCACAGTTTAAAAGCATAGTAACTTTCCGCATGCCACTAATTAGTTCAGGGACTTTCAATATAAGGTATGCTACGCTGCACACCATATTGTTCACATCTTTATATTGTGAAAAATACACTGGTGATAGAAGGACTAAGGCCTTCTAAGTAATTTACAACCGTGGTGCTATAAAATAATTGGTCATTATTTACAAGGTGAACTTTATTACAAATATAGAGTAAATTAATGTTTCAAAGTGCAAAGTCAAACTTGATTTCCTTGTCTACCAATATTTTTTAAAGAACATACAACAAAACTTGGAAAACATGGTATTTAATAGGATAGAGATAAATCAATAGGTCAAGTTATTAAGACAGCTTTAATATACTTAGAAAAGCATATACTGAAGGTAAATGTGGCGGGGTTAATAAAAAGATTAAATACAATTAACCTTCTGGTATCGAAGCAACCCAAGACAAAATATCTCCTATTACCAATTATTCTGCAAAATAAAGCAATACCAAAACCATCCAATCATCTTCTTACCTGTGGAGCTGCCTCCCTCCTCAGCAGCAGCCCCAAGGAAGAAACAATCATCCACCTTTCCAGATGAGGACCTGTGTGGAAGGAGGCAGTGACAGGGGAAGAGGAATGGAGAACATACAGGTGGGACCAGCGAGCCAGCTGCCACATTAAGCTCTGAGTGAATGGAGAGCAGATTTAGAAAGCTCTGCCTCGAAGGAGGCATGGCTGCGGATGGTGACTGAAGCAGGGCCAGCGCAAACACTGGACACCCAGTGGAGAAATGAAAACGAAGATAGAGACATACAGACACACATACACAGCTCCTTCTTCATGATTAAAATCTACAAGTTAATTTTGGTAAAATTTCTGACAATCAAAATTAAAATAAATGATACTCATATATAGGAGAACTTATAGTTTCCAACATTCTTAAGTATTCTGGGAAAGTAATTAAAAAATCATTTACATACTCTAAAATGCATCACAGGCATCCAAATATTACTTTAAAGAGATAGTAACAGCAATACAGGGACAAAGTGTAAAAAAGAGTAAATACAGCTATCCTATGAAATAAACGACAAAAAAAAAAAAAGATTTAGCAGGACAGTAATTATGGCAGTTGCCACATTCAATCTTCGTTTTCATTCTTGGTTAATTCAGGAGTCATCTCTCCTTTTTTATATCAGATCAAAAAGTAAACTTTACAAGGAAAAAAAAGCAGTAAGCCTTTAATCCATCTCTCCCATTTAATTTCTTTTAGGAATAATCTCTGGTGAAACACTTCTCCCCACCTCCTTTCTCAACTTCTAACTTTATAACTTAAGATAGAAAAAAATCACATTTGCCACCATCCGTACCTCAAGGATGACAGATGCGATTGGCTGGAAAGGATTAACAATAATTGGTTCGGAGTCCAACTCAGCCAGGCTGCTGTTTCCATTGAGTTCCGCCTGCTCTCGTTCTCTTTGTTCTCTATTGTTTGAGGGAAAAGTTTTGGAATTCCTTATGAGAAAACGCTGAACCATGTGTAAGAACATTTGTAATCGGCTTAACACTATTAAATTTAGTAAGTTAAACATCTGGACATGGCTTTCAATTACTAGGAGATTTTCAGAAATCCTTACTTCTGGTAATAGGCCCCTAGCCACGTGTAATAATTGGAACTTTTTATTTGAAGTATAGTTGACCCACAATATTACATTAGCTTCAGGTGTACAACATAGTGATGTGACAAGCCTATACATTATGCTATGCTCACAAAGGTAGCCACTGTCACCCTACAACACTATTATAATATTCTCTATGCTGTACCTTTCATCTCCATCAGTTATTCATTCCATAACTGGAAGCCTGTACCTCCCACTCCCCTTTACCCATTTGCCTGTCCCCCCCTCCTTCCCTTGGCAACCACCAGTTTGTTCTCTGTGCTTCTGGGTCTGTTTCACTTTGTTTTTCATTTGCTTTTTAGACTCCACATATAAATGAAAACATGGTATCTGTCTTTCACTTATTTCACTTAGCATAATACCCTCTAGGTCCATCCATGTTGTTGCAAATGTAAGGTCTTGTTCTTTTTTATGGCTGAGTAATATTCCACTGTTAATCATTTGAATTAAAAAAAAAAAAGGAAATGCTGACAAAAATTACATTCCCTATGACTGACTCCTTAATGTCAGTGGTAGTTGCTAATTAATTTTCTACGTGCAAAGGTTTATATTCACAGATTTGTTAATTACTCTCCCAAACAAATGCTGTCCTCTTCATTGATGTTAACAAATAAGTCCTTGGGGCGCCTGGGTGGCGCAGTCGGTTAAGCATCCGACTTCAGCCAGGTCACAATCTCGCGGTCCGTGAGTTCGAGCCCTGTGTCAGGCTCTGGGCTGATGGCTCGGAGCCTGGAGCCTGTTTCCGATTCTGTGTCTCCCTCTCTCTCTGCCCCTCCCCCGTTCATGCTCTGTCTCTCTCTGTCCCAAAAAAATAAAGAAACGTTGAAAAAAAAAAAATTAAAAAAAAAAAAAACAAATAAGTCCTCTTGTTAACAGCCTTCTTCAGGGCTGTGTCAAACTGTATATCACATATGGAGTAGATAACAACTGTTGCTGCAAAGAAGTAAAGAAACTATAAAACTAAGTTGCTCTATATCACTCAGATTAAGTATTTCCACATGAGTTACTACTGAAACATGCACTATCTCTGTGATTCATAGTTAATACTGCCCCATACATGAAGAATAATAAGTTACTTTTTAAAATGAGTAGCTGGATGTTCACCATAAGTGTGGTCACCATCTGTCAGCATACAACTCTATTATAATACCTTAATATGTTCCCTTTGCTGTACCTTTCATCCCTGACACTTACTCATTCTGGTAGCTGGAAGCCTGTACCTCCCACTCTCCTTCACTCATTTTGCTCCACCCCCAACCCCCTCCCCTTTGGCAACCACCAAGCTCTGTTTTTAATTATAAATTAATATACTAGGGTCCCTCTGTAGAGGACTTCCTTGGCAGAAATTTGTCCCCCCTCCCCCGCCATTTTTTAATGAGTTGTCAAGACTAAAAATCCTGGCCAGTTATATAAGAACTGTGTTGTGTCTGTTTTACCAAGTTGATGCCAATCCCTGGGGCTTCTTGATGTCCAACTAGCTGGTTTTTCCCTGGTAACATAGATATGTCTTTCCAAGTCTCTATAAAACAACAAAGTCACTGAATATTTTAACTAATGTTTCCATACAATTCTGGCTCCTCTACTGTACTACTGCATGTATTACGAGCAGGGACCAGATCTGATTCATCTCTGTATTGTCAGTTTCTTATGCTGAATTCAAGACAGAGATATTACTCAATAAATTTGTTGGAGTGAAAAAAATAAACAAGTAGCTGAAGACAGAAGAATAAGTATTGTAGATCTACAACTACACTGTAAGTATGGTAATATGAATGCTCATTACTATGACATTTATTATTCTCTATTATGGAAATATATATCCTTTCATTCTAAACCTAGGAAGCCAAGAGTTAGAGATTTGCAATTTATTACCTCTGTGACTTTGGACTTATATCTAGATCTTTAAGCCTCAGGTTTCCCATAAATGTTTATAAAAATATGTACTTCATAAGGTTGTGCAAAGTACTCTGTACGTGAAAGTACTCTGTAAATGAATATACCTACAGGATGGTAATGTTATTCATTTATTAGTAAGCAATTTCAGGTTTCTGGCACTGACATACTATTTTCAGATATCAACAACAGCATGTTTTGCTATTTTTCAAAAATATCTGAACCTTTAATTAAATAAAAAGTTTTTTGTTTTGTTTTTTTTTTTAATAACTCTTCTTTAAATGCCACTTTTAATTCCAAAGTCTCTCTGCTCAACAGGAGAGGCCTCAGACCAGAAGTGGCGTGGCTAGGAAAAAAGGAGGAAAGGAGAATGGGTATCACAAAAGCCACAACATGTCCTAACATCATCTAGAATATCTTTATGGAAAAGGTAAAAACTTGAAAAAAAGTGACTAACATTAGACGACTTCTTTCCAACTAAATTTTTTTCGTTGTTTGTTTTCTTAGTGGAAGAAAAACAAAAGTCTTCAGAAAACCGTGGTCATGTATTTTATTTTTATAAATACATAAAAGGTATACTTCCATGAATGACTGGTTGTACCAAGCTTTATATCACTAAAATATGATACACTAGGAGAAAAAACCCAAAGACTCTCACATGTACCAAAATAAAACCTCACACTGGTATCAAGAGAGACCTAGATGAATGATCTGCTCATATTCTTGAGTACTTGGAGATGGAGAGTATGTCTCTAGAAATATTTCTTTCCTTTAGGTCCTATCTCCAAATTAAATGACAGATACCAGTAATCAGAGGGTTTCTTCAACAGTGTAAGGAAGCATCTCACAAAGGCATCACCAAGAGCACTTAGTGAGTTCTTGCCTATCAGACTACAGCTATGTTAAAGTACATGGAAAGCCAATATTATTTAGGTATATGGAAGATAACTTTATATCTTACAGGAACTCACTGAAAAATCTTCATTTCCCCCCTCCTCTACCATATAACAATCCAGTGAAGAAAGAAAGAAGAATCATGGGATTAAGTACTAAACTCAACTTCTAATCAAATCTGAGTACTTTCTTCCAGCATTAAGATTATTATAAATGATTTCATGGTAAAAGTTACTTTTTTTTTTAATTCAGAGTTTGCTAAATTCCATTTAAGAGTTTGCTCTCAAGCAACGTATTTTAAAAATAATTTTTAAAACATCTTTTAAAATACCGAGACACTGCAATTTTTTTTAATTTACATCCAGTTAGTTAGCATATAATGCAACAAAGATTTCAGAAGTAGATTCCTTAATCCCCCTTACCCATTTAGCCCAATCCCCTCCCACAACCCCTCCAGTAACCCTCTGTTTGTTCTCCATATGTAAGAGTCTCTTATGGTTTGTCCTCCTCCCTGTTTTTATATTATTTTTGCTTCCCATCCCTTATGTTCATCTGTTTTGTATCTTAAAGTCCTCATATGAGTGAAGTCATATTTGTCTTTCTCTAATTTCGCTTAGCATAATACCCTCCAGTTCTATCCATGTAGTTGCAAATGGCAAGATTTCATTCTTTTTGATTGCTGAGTAATACTCCATCGCATATATATATACACACCACATCTTCTTTATCCATTCATCCATCAATGGACATTTGGGCTCCTTCCATACTTTGGCCATCGTCAATAGCGTTGCTATAAACATTGGGGTACATGTGCCCCTTCGAAACAGCACACCTGTATCCCTTGGATAAATGCCTACTAGTGCAATTGCTGGGTCGTAGGGTAGTTCTATTTTTAATTTTTGAGGAACCTCCATACTGTTTTCCAGAGTGGCTGCACCAGTTTGCATTCCCACCAGCAGCAAGACACTGCAATTTAATCTACTTTCTGACAAAACTAGTGCTGAAGATCAGATTTTACTTTAGTTGATAGATCCACTGGCAGCTTACCTTCTATCTTTGCTTAGACTAAAGAAGGCTTGCTTGCTTGCTTGCTTTCTTCCTTTCTTTTTCATTTTTTTAATGTTTACTCATTTTTGAGAGAGAGAGAGAGAGAGAGAGCGAGCGAGCACGGGCAGGGGAGGGTCAGAGAGAAAGGGAGACACAGAATCTGATGCAGGCTCCAGGCTCCGAGCTGTCAGCACAGAGCCCGACATGGGGCTCGAACTCACAAACCAATAGATCATGACCTGAGCCAAAGTCAGACGCTTAACCGACTGAGCCATCCAGGTGCCCCAGGAAGGCTTTCTTAATCTATTGACATATTGAACCCAATAATTCTTTGTTATCAGAGATGGTCCTGTGTATCACAAGATATTTAGCAGCATTCCTGGCCTCTACCCATTAGATCCCAGTAGCAAGCACTCTACCTACTCCCAGCCGTGACAAGTAAAAATGTCTCCAGACATTGCTAAATGTCCTCTGAAAAACAAAATCACGCCAAGAATTGAGAACCGCTACAAGAAATAAGAGAGAAAAATCTTCAAATTCTGGGAATTAATAAATACCTACGGAATAAATTTAATTACTATAACACCACTAAGAAAATTAGTACACTCTCACTCAAACTTGTGTAGAGAAAGATCCACAGAAATGAAATATTTACCTAGTGTCTTCCTTCACATAGCAAGGGGAAACTGAATAGACAAAACTATAAAATTATTCATAAAACTGTGGGGTTCTGGACTTTTCAAATGCACTGTGGTACAAAATTAATCTACTTACCTTTCTTCTCGTAATTTTCGCACTCGTTCAGCCCTCTCTCGTTTCTCTTGTTCTTCAAGAGCACGCTGTTCTGTTGTGTCTCTTTGGATGCGTTCATTTAAAGCATCAAAGTCTCTTGCAATGATATGTAGGAGCCAGTAAAGGCCTTTTTTAATGGACTTGTCAATTTTCTTTCCATAGCCCAAGACTGCTGAACAAGGTTCCTGAGAAACCGAAATTTATTTGACTTAAAGATTAAAACTAAGAGTTCTCCACAAAAATGTTTATAAACTATTAAGTGTAATTACTGGCAAATCAAAACTAATCCATTAATTAATTATATGAAGCATCTGTTTGTTTAGCTTATAAAACACACCTTTGCAATGATTACTAAACATTAGTATATATAATCTGATATATTTTGTGGATAATATCTGTAAGCTGTGAAAGACATTACAAGAAGTCGACAGTGCCAATTATAATTTTAAACAAACTCATTGGAAGACAAAACTGCACTGCCAGAAGAAAAATACCCCTACTTATTAAAAACAGCAGAAAGTTTTAATTCCTTACACCAGGGAATTTATAGCATTGAACATCTTTTAAGATTGACACCCTAATGGCCATCTTCTGAAGCCAGAAGGAGTGACTAAATCTTCTGTCTACCTTTCTTAAGATTGTAGGATAACTCTCCTGATAAAATCTTCCAAACTCATGATAACCTCTCCTATGCTTACATTTTGTATTTATAGTAGAGCATGCTACAATTTTTTTTTTAACTTATTTTTGAGGTGGGGGGGGAAGAGAGACTATGAGCAAGTGAGGGACGGGCAGAGAGAGGGGGACAGAGGATCTGAAATAGGCTCTGAGCTGATAGCAGAGCCCGATGTGTGCTCAAACTCAACAAACTGTGAGATCACAACCTGAGCTGAAGTCAGACACTTAACTGACTGAGCCACCCAGGCGCCCCTCTACAAAATTTATAGCATGACATGTTTGTGTAACTTAAAGTTCCTATGAGCAATATCTTAAACAAAAAGCAAATCTAAAGTCTTGGAGATCATGAAAGATAGTTTATGGAAACAACAACCAAACAGAAAAACAAATGTTATAGTATTAAATAGTATCAACAGAACAGGGAGAATGTGATTTCCTGGGTTAAAAAAAATTTTTTTAAACACTAATAAATTATTTTGTTAGCTGCCTACCACCTAATTGCCTATCACCTCTACAAAAACATATCTCATAGGGCAAAAAATCACCAAAAACTTACTATTTGACATAGGCACTTGTGCTCATTGACCAATTTTTCCAGAGATAGGCATTCAATCACATCAGCTTCTCCTAAAGCCCCTTCCTTGTCTTGTTTATTTGCCAACCTAGAGACACATAAATGAAGTAGTTTTATAGCAAATATATAAGCATAAAGTCACTTAGAATTTTTTTGATCATGTTCTTCTTAGTCTAAAGATTTAAGCCTACTGATTACAAAACATACTGGTTTTAGAAAGTATTGTAGTATCTATGTTATCATTTTCACTTTATTTATTACTGCTAAAATAAGTTTGTAAGATTTGGCCTATATAAAAGGAAATCAAGTAAACAAAAGTGTCAAGAAAATAAGCAATAGGTCAATAGGCCAACAACAAAACAAGCTATAAAGAGAAAAAGAAGTGGACTGCTAGTTTCCACAGCCCTCAGCAATCAGTTCCAGCTTTCACATTAATTATGTCCTTATCTTTTTTTTTTAATTTTTTTATTTTAACATTTATTTATTTTTTTTTATTTTTTTTTTTAATTTTTTTTTTCCACGTTTATTTATTTTTGGGACAGAGAGAGACAGAGCATGAACGGGGGAGGGGCAGAGAGAGAGGGAGACACAGAATCGGAAACAGGCTTCAGGCTCTGAGGACCGCGAGATCGTGACCTGGCGCCACCCAGGCGCCCCAACATTTATTTATTTTTGAGACAGAGAGAGACAGAGTATGAACAGGGGAGGGTCAGAGAGAGAGGGAGACACAGAATCTGAAACAGGCTCCAGGCTCTGAGGTGTCAACACAGAGCCCCACGTGGGGCTCGAACTCATGGACCACGAGATCACGACCTGAGCCGAAGTTGGACGCTCAACCGCCTGAGCCACCCAGGCACCCCATGTCCTTATCTTCTTAAAATACAAACTGCAGGGGCGCCTGGGTGGCGCAGTCGGTTAAGCGTCCGACTTCAGCCAGGTCACGATCTTGCGGTCCATGAGTTCGAGCCCCGCGTCGGGCTCTGGGCTGATGGCTCAGAGCCTGGAGCCTGTTTCCGATTCCGTGTCTCCCTCTCTCTCTGCCCCTCCCCCGTTCATGCTCTGTCTCTCTCTGTCCCAAAAATAAATAAACGTTGAAAAAAAAAAATTTTAAAAAAATACAAACTGCATCATGTTTTCAAACACCCAGACGTTCATTCTGAGCCTGTACTATTGGAGTTCATCTATATTTTCAGTGTGTGAATATGTCCACATAAATGCGCAACCTATTGGAGAGGTGGGGCCACGTTTTAAAAATTTTTTTTTATGTTTTATTTTTATTTTTGAGAGAGAGAGAGAGAGAGAGAGAGAGAGACAGCACGAGTGGGGAAGAGGCAGAGAGAATCCAAAGCAGGCTCCAGGCTCTGAGCTGTCAGCACAGAGCCCGGTGGGGGGCATGAATCCATGAACCACAAGATCATGACTTGAGCAGAAGTCGGATGCTCAACCGACTGAACCACCCAGGCACCCCGGGGCCACTTTTAATTTATTTGGCATAGTATTGGGCATAAAAAACATGACACTCAATCAGGAACATATTGAGGAAAAACAAAATGAAAAACTAAAATAAATTATTGAAAAATAGGAATTACTACAACATAACACCGTTTGCCTATCAGATGGCAGAGGACAAAAGTTTAATAAAACACTGTCATGGTCAGGGTTTGACAGACATTTCAGAGCCAAATATGTTATTTAACAAATATATAGAATAATAAATCTAATGAACCCTTATCACCTATCTTTAAAAATTATCAACATTATGCCATTCTTGCTCATCTACTATCTTTTACTTGCCCTGCTCAGTCAAGTTACTTCACCCAGCAATTTAAAAATTAAAAAACATTACCATAATACACTATCATGCCTAAAAAAAAATTAACATTCCTTGATATTTTTTATGTTATGTCCAAATTCAGATCCAAACAAGATACACATTACAATGTATTCGTTTAAATCTTTCTGAATCAATATCATCTGCAGTCCCAACACACCCACCCCTGCAACATTACCACCACCACCTCTTTTCCTCCCATGACATCTATTTGTAAAACAAAACAAGCCCTATTTCTATAGAATTTCCTGTGTTTAGTACGATTCAGCTAATACCCTCCTCATGAAGTCATTTTAACGTGCATTTCCTGTATCTGTAATTAGATACACATCGGTAGATGCGACATCTGTAGTTAGATGTACTGGTTGAAATTATGACAAGCATATTGCATAGATAGTGCTAATATGATACTTAGAAGGAATATTACATCTAGTTATACAAGCTTTAGTGATATTATAATAGATCAGTGGATTCGTCTAGAGTCAGCTTGATTCGTCCAAAATAAAGTTCCCGACTAACCTTTCTTTCATCTAATGATTTTAACAGACATAATGACCTTTGCTTAATTTCATTATTTTACAAGAGCTTATCAAATCATGATTTTTCTAGTTCTATATTCCTGCTGAATTTACTAGCTATGTTTTGTCTAAAGAATAAACTTTCATCAACTACTCGATAATGCTTAAATACAATTCAGATAAAAGTCAACATAAATGTTTGATCCTTTGCTTCATTTCCTAGTTTTCCTAAGAGTGAATTGGTGCCTTAACAACCTCCAAAGGTAATCAAGTTGCTTTATTTGGTTTGTGGAGGGATAGATATCATTATGAACTCATGGATTTTAGAGGTGCCTCTCTGGCTCAGTCAGAAGAAGAGCATGTGACTCTTGATCTCAGGGTCCGGAGATTGAGCCTACACGTTAGGGGTAGAGATTACTTAAATATCCTCAAACACACATGTATATGATAACATGTTTTAGTTTCTTTTAGTCGGTGTTCTTTTTTGAGGCTCAAAGTTACAGATTTTTGGTCATTGAGAGTCCTCTTTGAACTAGCTCCTGTGTTCTTTTGGCACAACTCCAGTAATCTTTGATAGCTTCTTTGCTTTCCCATAAGAAACTATATCCCAGGAGCGCCTGGGTGGCTCAGTCAGTCAAGTGGCCAACTTCAGCTCAGGTCATGATCTGGCAGTTCATGAGTTCAAGCCCCACGTCAGGCTCTGTGCTGACAGCTCAGAGCCTGGAGCCTGCTTCGGATTCTGTCTCCCTCTCTCTCTGCCCCTCTCCTGCTCATGCTCTGTCTCTCTCTCTCTCTCTCTCTCAAAAATGAATAAACTTAAAAAAAGAAAGAAAGAAAGAAAGAAAGAAAGAAAGAAAGAAGAAAAGAAAAGAAAAGAAAAGAAAAGAAAAGAAAAGAAAAGAAAAGAAAAGAAAAGAAAAGAAAAGAAAACAATGTCCCAGACCTGAAATCATCAGTTTCTCTAAGGTGCCCTGATTCCTTTCAGTAAGGAAGGAACTGGTATTTTAAAGACCACAATCTGGGGACTATGGGCATTTACTGCTATTGACTTGCCATTGCTTCTAGACCCTTTCAGTGGATAGAGCTAGGAAAAATTGGTTTAGAAAAAAATTAAATCATGAGCTCATAGTGATTTTTCTTTCCATTTTAAATCAAATATTAGTTTTTACTTAGCTTCATTTGTAGTTCTTTTTTCTTATACTTAAAAACTTCAGTTTGTAATCACACCGACATTAACAATTTACCATACAGTATAAAGAGTTTCAACACAATACCAATATTATTACTAAAAATACTTCCAAATGCAGGTTAAGATCTCATTGCGGTTATTTTTGTCTCTAACATATTTCCCACAAAAGATGCATGAGTCAAAATACTGGTTTTTAAAATTACTTGGAATAATGCTTCTCTGTGTGGCTATGCCAACATCTAGATATGTAGCCACGTTCATTTGTTTCAGGCTTCTTTTGCTTTTTACATACAGTTTTATTATTTTAAGATTTAATTTTTAAAACGTTTATATGGTTCCAAATTCAAAACTGTAAAAACAAGGTACAATCAGAACTATTTTCCATCTCTGTCCCTGTCCCTCTCTCTATTCCTTCCGTTCTCATCTAGGTAACTATTTTCATTAGTTTTTAGCTCATCCTCCCATTGCTTCTTTTTGAACATATAAACATGTATATGGGGGAAATGGTATTTTAAAGTACACAATTTGGAGACTATGGAAATTCACCATTATTGATTGGTGGGGGGGAGGAGTATTTGTGTGTATATCCGCCTTTCCTTTTTGCCTCAAAAACTACTACACTATATACACTTTTGTGCACTAGCATGCTTTTTTTAATTGTAAATTCTACAATTACCCTGTAGTATAAAGAAATCTTTTTTATTACTATATTCTTTACTAATGAATAAAACGGTCATTATACAGATGTTCCATTTATTCAGCCAGGCCTACATGGAAGGGCTTTTGGGTTGTTTCCAGTGATTTGTTGTCACAAAGAATGCTGTGAAGAGTAAGCGTGTGATGAGTTATTTCTTATTTTGGAAACATTCCAAGGATATAGCAATTTCCCTCCTCTTACCCTCAAATCATAACAACTCAGGCAGCAAAAAAGGGAGAGTAAGAAAATTCAGTAAGGTGAGAGAAATTTCATTTCTAATCCTTCCTGTAAGTATTTCACTCCAGTGAAAATTAATTTTGAATTGTTATACTGTATATTATAAACAGTATCACATATTACTGCACACCTTTAGGTTTTCCATGCTGAAACTATTTTAAAGTGAAAATAGCAAGTATAAGTAAAAACAAGAGTGAAGTGGAAGGTTTAAATATGAGCTCTTTTCTGGCTGGTATGGTTCTGAAATTCAATGATTTCATGAGTTAAGCCCTTGGGATTTCCTAAAATAAAGCAGAATTCAATCACCTTAGAGTAAATGGAACAAAAAGTCTTCACCCCAAGCTTGTTTCCATTCCTATTTATTCCAAATTCTGTAATATTTAGCAAGTTTTAATACCTAAAGAAAGCAAAGTAACATCTATTTAAAGACAAACCACCTTTTTCGTAATATCTTTTATGCATAATACAAGATCAAAATTACAGAGCCTGTGCCAAATGCTCTATGTAGGCAGTTTAACAAGGACTTCCTGTTACTGGCTAGCTCCAATGAAAATGATCTTCCTTTAATCTAAAGAATAGGCAGCTAACAGGCAAAACCGGATCCTCCAGGTGTGAAGCAAGCAATTTGTTCTTCTCATTTGATACTAACAGCAAAAGGACAACTCTACGTCTAACTTATTTGACTTCATTATTTGGCTTTCAATTACATTAACTAGATGAAAACCATACAGAAATTAGCCTGTGAACTATAAGACACAGGCTTAAATAATTTGATTGAAACGTTACAGATAACTCAGCTGTTCTCTCAAGGGCAGGACTCCAACACTGCAGGTGGAAAAGCAACAAAAAGAACAAGACAAAGGTAAATAAAACTACTTTTTTTGTACTTTTCAATGCAAGACATCCATAGACTGAAATGTGTGACATTTAAAAATAGCTCAACAGATAATTAAAGTTACTGGTTTGCTTAGATTTCGACCAGGTAACTGATCTGTTCATTTATACTGCTATATCTTGAATAAGGTTTGGGTTTAGAGCTCTTCGAAATAAACCACTATAATAAAAATCAACTTTTTCTTTTAATTCCTTTAAAAAATAACTTCTCATTTTGGAAACACTAGAAAATCAGATCCTCTAAAAACAAACTTAAAACGCTTTCTTTTGTAGACTATAAATTAGTCATACTGTGCTTACTTTCAGAATACTTTTACATTTAATTGTGAAAAGACGTTTATGTCCATACACATATACACATTGACACACATGTATAATATTTTTAAAGTTAAGATAATTTCCTGTAAGATCTTAATTTCTTCATTGTTTCTGAAAATCTTTTAAATTGGAAGAAATTAGATAATAACTTTGTTGTAAAGGACTACAGTAAAAATATCAAAGTACTCAGATTTTTAATGTTTCAGTATATTCTATATTCTATATTTTAATGTTTAAGTATATCCTAAGTACTTAAATTATAAAACTTAATATAAATATATTTGATTTGATGGTTTTAAAACTTAAGTCAGTACTATTTAAATGCAACATATATATAGGTAGTCTGATATGTTCAGAATTAAGTAATCTATAGAAGCTTAACCAAAACCTATTTTATTTTTTGATATTTCTTCCAAGTTATTTTATAATTCCTACCGTGTTAGATCTTAATAAATAGCCCATTTTCAATCAAAATAATAATGACTTTTATTAAATGTTTTAAGGGTGGACTTGAAAGTTGGCTATGATATATTTAGAACATATTATCTCCATGGCTATGTAGTTTTAAACTTAATATAAAAATCTTTTCATGTATGTACAGCTTAATAAGATAAGTGGGAGTTCAAAATTATACCAAAGTCTTAAATATTTAAACAAAAATGGTCTTATTGTTACATTACGCAAGGTAATTTAACAATTTATTTACAACAAATGAGTAGAATAAAAAAGTACTGAAAGAATGCATTATAAAAAATATGAGATAATTTAAACTCTGAGAAAATATATGCAATTTTCAATATTTCTTTTTAGTTTGCTTTCCATATTTAAGCAGCCCAAGAGGTGAATTTTCCATGAACAGATGCTTTCACTTTGAATTAGGAAAATGTTACAAGTTGTCTTCACACATAAAAGCAAAAGAATACTCTATTCATGTTGGATAAAAACTGGTTACATTTATTAAAATAGTGTATTTAATACAGTAACTGTAGAAAGAAATTTCTTACTAAAAAAATCTATAAATCTGTAAATATCTGTCTCAGGGTGTATGTTTCTTAAAGCATTAGGTAATTTTTATTCATATTTCTGTTTCTGAGAATGTTCCCTGTTTGTAATAGGGCGGAGAAAGTTTTACATCATACAAAGTTTACTTTTCTATTTCCCAGAACAAATTGTCAAAGTTGATTACCATATTTATAAATTAGTCTTCTTTCTTTTTGCAAATATCCTGTTTAAGCTCAAGATAAGTCAGTTATTAACAGTACAATTAAAAATTGTATAGCAACACAGTAAGCTAAACATACTGACAGAGGATTCATATTTGGATAGAAATCTTCCAACATTAAGAAAAATACATTTAAGGTACAGAAAGATTATATACAATGGTAGTCTCATCAATTTCATGTAGCCTAAGCAATTACACATTTATGGCTTCATGAACTCTGTCTCTTCCAACTTTCAAATTCTAATATACTTACATGTCTCACTTTACTTAATATTCTAATTTATGAAGCTGTAAAATTAAGAGGTTAAATTGGAAATAGTTATGCATGTACTTATGAGAAGGTAACTACTAGGAAATACAATTTATACGTAACATGTAAGTGCAACTGAGTACCTCCTACATTAAGTCAATTTTGGGGCAGATTAAGAAGAATTTAAGGAACATTCTGAACTATGTTAACTCTGTAAAGATAATCACCTATGACTTTCAGTCAAGATATACAGATATCCCACCCTCTTGCCACAAACATATGGAAGTACGGGGTGCCTGGGTGGCTCAGTTGATTAAGGTTTCGACTCATGGTTTCAACTCACATGATTTGTGAGATGGAGCCCTACGTCAGGCTCCACACTGACAGCACGGAGCCTGCTTGGGACTTCTCTCTCCCTCTCTCAAAATAAAACACATTAAAAAACAAAACAAAACAAAACAAAACATGTAGACATGTTTGATGTAGTCTTAAGGGAAAAAACACAAAATTTAAAATTGCATCATTACATTTGAAGTAAGAAAGGGAAATTTCCAGATGCTAGAATTGAAGAGGCAACACACAGCCAAAATGGACAGCAGGAATTAAAGCTAACTCCATGCAAATACTTTACCTTAGAGGCTGCAGTTTAGAATTTGTGCATAATAGGGGACTAAAACTGAGCTTCCTATAGTGGTAAACTAGAAAAAAATAGAATATAGTTCATATACAGTTACAGGAAAATCTCTGTTGGATTTAATGTCAGGATTACAGTGGGAGGTGAGGTATCCACTGAGGCTATAAAAATCAGTAAGAAAAAAATCCAGACCCATATGTATATACCTGGGCTATAGAAAAAGCACTAGAGAAAAATCAAGCCCATATTTATAGTACCTGGGCTAAGAAGGCAAACTCCAGAGGGCCCTAGTCATGCCAAAAACAAACAAACAAAAAATGGGTTAAGGATGTATCCATAATGCAGAGCACTCAGGACATCCTTGTATAATATAATCACCTACTACTGACAAAGGTCACAAAATACACCTGCCCACCACCAGAAGAAACAGTCTGTGGCCACAACAAAGGAATTTATTCCTAAGAAACCAGAAATAATCTAATAATTTAAGGTATCTTTAACATAAATACACTTTAAATGTTCAAAAGAAATATGCTGTCTCTCAAAAAAATAAAATAAAACATTTAAAAAAAGAAAAGAAAGAAAGGCATTGGATCTATAAATGAAGATCAACACAGTATAAACTGTATCACTGATTTTATATAAGCATTATTTACTATAATATGCATGCCATGATACATAGCACTGAAAGGAAGTCTGTTTTTCCTTTAATATCAGTAACATATTTACACCTACAGAATAAAAGATGTGGAATATTTACTTGATTTTTTCTGGAAAAATTATTAGTATTAATGAATAGAAAATACTATCAATATATTTTGAAGGATTCCTTGAAGCATGTTTTATTCAAATATTAAAATGTGAAAAAAAAACAAATATTAAAATGAGGTACACAAGGGAACTAATCTTTCAAGAACAGAAAGCCAGGAAAAGACAACCTTAACAAGGGTGAGAGTCAAATGTGTTGGTTTCCAAAATCAGTGACAGTAAAATTTACTTTTCTAAAAGCACTTACAAAGGCATACTGTGTTACAATAGCAATCTGAAATATTCTATTCCTTAAAACATTTTTTCAAACTATGATGCTTGAGAAAAAGGCTTTTGATGGTACTGATCACTTATTGCTAATTAAAACAAACAAACAAACAAACAAAACCGTATCTATCCAGCCATAAAAATGTTAGAGGGGGTTGTTTCAGGATTTGTTCTAAACCATGCAAGCAAGGAGAAAGTTGGGGACACTG
This sequence comes from Lynx canadensis, assembly GCF_007474595.2. Taxonomy (NCBI): domain Eukaryota; kingdom Metazoa; phylum Chordata; class Mammalia; order Carnivora; family Felidae; genus Lynx; species Lynx canadensis. The sequence continues at coordinate 116,496,697 of NC_044311.2, forward strand.
CGGTTCTTGAGAACTGTGAAATTTAAGCATTGCCAAAAACTACTTAGCCATAGATAAGCATTAAACAGGACTTAATTTTCATGAATATAAAAATCAGAATCTGTTTTGTTTTGGTCCCTACCACCCCCATCTCTCATCTGAGCCTCTAATACTCAGTCTTTTCTTTTTCCCATGTTATCAAGGATAAAAGTCAGTTCTTTCAAAACTAAGTGTGCAAAAAACAACATAACTATATAAAGCATAGTATATACATTGTAGCTGTAAGAATTCATAGTAACAGGTTAGTAGAAAACAGAAATCTGTGTACATATATAGAAATGAAGTATTACTTCTTATCTCTCTTATCTCAGCCTATGACTGTGAGCCTAAACAAAATATAACAATACCTATCTCTACCATGGTATCAAGGATAGGATTCAAAGATTCTTGGAGACTTTCTGTCACATAGGTATATGAGATAGAATTAAATCTTTTTCCTCTTCTAAACTGTAAAGTGCTTAATTTGGTCTAATTATACTACAGGTTATAATAAAGCTGCAAACAACATAATTATTTTAGCTCTGATATACTATATTACCTTCTGCAAGAACTTTATTTTAGTCTTTATAGTAATTATACCAATTTATTATAGTACTTATACTAAAAACACTATTTGATATAGATCAACTTCATTTAGAGCATATTTCACTAGGATAACCTATTTCTAGTCACTATAGAAATCAGAAAAAGAACAGATCTGCAATCAGGTAGTCTTGTATCTGAATGAGGTTCTGCCACTTTTTAGTTATGTGGCCTCTGGCAAGTCACTTTACCTTTCAGATGCTAAGAAAGTTAGAGGAATAGCTAAGAAAGTTAACATCCAAATAAGGGGAATTTTAAAGAAAGTAATACAAAGAGAATGGAAAAGATGAAGTTTTTGAAAAATTAGGAACCCCTTCCCCCCCCCAAAAAAAATCCTAAATACATCAATTTCCAGACTGAAAAATCATTCAACTTCCAGCAAATAAATGCAAAAAGATGTACCCCAAGTCATGTTATTGTGAAAATTCAGAACACTGAGATTAAAAAGAAAAGGCCAAGACTTTTATGAAAGGAAGGGGAAAAAAAACGATCCTATTTAAAATACCAGGAATTCTATGGCAGATTTCTTAAGGGCGACAAAGAATGTTAGATAAAAATGCAGCAAGGTTTTCAAAATTCTATGGAATATAATTTCCAAGTAAGAATTATATCTGCAGAAAATCTGTCATTCCGGTATTAAGGATAGAATAAAAATGTTTTCAGAAATATAAGTGATCACCACATTTATGTTTTAAAAGGAAACTATGGTATGCCCCCAAATCAAGGGAATAAACCAAGAATAGAGATGACGAACTAGGAATCAGGAGGAGATAAGACACAAGAAAAGAGAAAAATATCCAAACATAGCAGCTGTGTAGTAAATCAGGTCATACTAGAGGGTTTCAAGAAAGAAGCCTCAGAAAATGGAATAACAACATGAAATAAAAGAAAAAGAATACCTACTATATTTGAATATATTAAGAGGGTATTTTCAGTTCAAGTCAAGAGTTTACAGTGAAGTAGTAATGCACATGTACAAAATTAAGCAACTAAAAACCTGAGGTAATTAGTATTTTCAAGAGAAATTTAAAAGTTACATGGTTCTTGATCTGAGTAGTGGTTACATGGATGTGTTCACTTTGTGAAAAATCATCAAACTATACATTTTTATTTGGGACACTTTCTGTATATGTAAATACTTCAACAAAAAGCTTTCTTAAAGTGAAAATACACATTTCCTAGCCTTATCCACTGAAAAGGCCTAGAAACAATGAAAAAAATTATCTGAGAAAGAAAATATAGCCATACTACCTTTTGTGACTCTGGTATATGTAATATTTGGGTAGTCAGAATAATGTAAACACAGAATACTAACCAAAAATTGTGATATAACTATACTGAGAGGGAAAAATTGAGGGAAGACTGGGGGTATAATGTGGTTAAACCACATCTTTCATAGCAGAGATACAATAGAATATTTAAAACTGAAAAAGCGGAAACACCTATGGAAGCAAATTACCTAGAAACAGAGAGTTTAAAAGTAACATACAGCTAAGGGGCTGGAAACTGCCTTTGGAAATGGGAAAATGGAAATGAGGCGTGGTGGGGCAGGCAAGGGTCGGCTGTATATCTTTACAAGCTTTGAAGTGATTTGACTTCTTAAACTGTCTATGTGTGCTAATTTGAGGAGAAAAAAATCATATTCAAAAAGCCAATTTAAAAAAGACAAAGTTTTGGGGATGCAAGCTGGTGCAGCCACTCTGGAAAACAGTATGGAGGTTCCTCAAAAAACTAAAACCAGAAGTACCCTACAACCCAGCAATTGCACTACTAGGCATTTATCCAAGGGATACAGATATGCTGTTTCGAAGGGGCACATGCACCCCAATGTTTATAGCAGCGCTATCGACAATAGCTAAACTATGGAAAGAGCCCAAATGTCCATCGATGGATGAATGGATAAAGAAGATGTGGTGTGTGTATATATATATATATACATGATATATATATATATATATATATATATGTGTGTGTATATATATATACACACATTATATATATAATATATATCATGTATATATAACATATGTACATTATATATATATAATATATGTATATAATGGAGTATTACTCGGCAATCAAAAAGAATGAAATCTTGCCATTTGCAACTACATGGATGGAACTGGAGGGTATTATGCTAAGTGAAATTAGTCAGAGAAAGACAAAAATCCTATGACTTCATTCATATGAGGACTTCAAGAGACAAAACAGATGAACATAAGGGAAGGGAAACACAAATAATATAAAAACAGGGAGAGGGCAAAGCATAAGAGACTCATAAATATGGAGAACAAACAGAGGGTTACTGGAGGGTTGTGGGGGGGGGTGGGCTAAATGGGTAAGGGGAACTAAGGAATCTACTCCTGAAATCATCGTTGCACTATATCCTAACTAATTTGGATGCAAATTAAAAAAAATAAAATTAAAAAATAAAAGAAGGAAATTCTACATTTGCAACAACATGGATGAAACTGGAGGACATTATGCTAAGTGAAATAAGCCAAACAGAGAAAGACAAATGTTGTATTGTGTCACTTACATGTGGAATCTTAAAAAAAAAAAAAATTTGATTTCATAGAAACAGAATAGAAATAGAATGGTGGCTGGGGAAAGACTGGAATGAGCAGAGATAGGTCAAAGAGTACACACTTTCTATTTAAAGAAAAATAGGTTCTGAGGATATAAAGTACAGCATGGGGACTGTGGTTAATAATATGGTGTATATATTTGAAAGTTGCTCAGAGTACATCATAAGTATTCTAACCACACATGCAAAAAAAAGCTAATTATGTGAAGTGAAGGATGTATTCATTATGTTGAAACTGGTAATCATTCCACAATGTATATGAAGTCATCACACTGAACACTTTAAAAATATACAATTATATTTGTCAATTATTCCTCAATAAAGTTGAGGGGGAGATTGGAAGAAAAGCAGTGTAAAATAAAGAAATTACCTCAGCCAAAAAAAAAATAAAAACAGACAAAGTTTACAAGCAACCTGACATCCTAAGCACTAAGGGGAGGGGTTTATTGTCAGCATCAATAAGGTAATACCAGAGACAGCATATAGATAAGGAAGTAATAAATAATGCTAAACCAAACAAAGAACAGTAGGGAGCTATTCAAGACACATCATTAAGCTAACTGACTTTTTAGCATCAACCTCCCTCTACACCAGAAAGAGGGTGAGTCTTTACCAGAAGTATATAGTAAATTATGGGTGGTAATTCTGCTTTCACAAAGTTGCCACGTGAGAAAAAGTTTCTACAATCACTTCCCAATGTTTTTGAGTGTTTTTAAATATCTTCACCAGCATGATCATCAGACATTTAATAAAATACTGAATACAAAAGAGCATATAGATGATCCCAGCTTTATGTAATATATATATATAATGTAATATATATAATGTAATATATATAATGTAATATATATATAATGTAATATATATATAATGTAATATATATATGTTTTATATATATATATATATATTCTGGGAAATTTATATTATATATCTCACACTGGATGAAGCACTAGTCTAGAAGCCAGGAAATCTTGCATTATTTAACCAGTACTACCATTAACAAGCTCTGGGTAAGACATTTAACTTTTTTGATTCTCAACTTTCCCATAAGAAAAATGTGGAAATTGATTAGCTAACTTATAAGGCTTCTTTCTGGAATCCCATTCATTGCCTTGGCACCCCATTTCCTACAGCCTGGGTACTATCCCATGGCTCTTCATCTTCTCAACAGTAGGTCTCATAGTTCAAATACCACCTTAGAGAAGATTTGCTTAATTGATCCATCAAGATCTAAAATTGTCTCATTTATTTGTTTAATTGTATATTGCCCATCTCCCCTCAGAGAGTAAATTATTCCAGGACAGGTACTATTAAATAAATACTACAGTATTTAAAACTTTGCATATAGTAAGCCTCAATAATTATTTGACAGAATGTCAGTCCTTTAAAACCAAAGGAATATTATTAGGATGCTGGTTTAACTTTTCGTGCAATGCAGGCCTCATTTCCACATCATCAACTGGGTCATCAATCAAGAATCTTGAACATCTCCAGTGACAACAAGCCTATTAACTCATGAAGCAGTTCATTCTATCTTGGGACAACTCTACTCATTTGAAAAGTCTTCTTTACACTAAATCAAACCTCTCTCCGTGTAATTTCCACTCATGTCTCCTGGATTAATGCCAAGTTAAGTCTGGTCCCTCTTATACATACAGACCTACACATTTCAGAAAACAGTTGTAGATACTCCCTACATCTCTGTTGCAGGAAAAGTATTTCCATTCTTTTCAGTGATTCTCCTTGTATTATGTCCCTGAGATTGTCTTCCAATCCCTGAGATTGTCTTCCAATCTCAACCTTCCCGTGATAGTATGGAAATTCCCAATTTTTGAATTCTTATCTCAAAACATCAGAACTTAACACAGTCCTTCTCTCATTTGCTTTGACTAACATAAAGTCAGTGGAACAAATATCTTTCTTAGTCAATCTAGACATGACAATATTATTCATGAAAGCATAATGATTATTCTGATATAAAGCTCATAATCAACTGAAACCTCCAGTTATTTTGATCAGCACTGCTACGAAGATAGGATCTTCCATTTTATAGATGTAAAGATGCTTTCTAAACAATTAGTTGCAATATTTTATATCCGTCCTGGTTAAACATAATTTTGTTCCTTTTAGTAGACTGTTCTATGCTATTTTAATCTTTGAATCCCAACTCTGTACTTGAAGATCTCTCCAAATTATGTGTCATCAACATATTTGATAAGTATGCCTTCTGTGACAACACCCAAATCACTGATAAAAATATTTGCATAAGCAATATCAAACACTTACATCCCATAGCATAACAGCATAACATTAGCAATACTGGCTGATTTTTCTCTGGCTTATACTGATATTATGTGCGGTTCAACACACTATTTGTAACTCCCCAAAAGCTTCTTATCTGCAAAAATATCATGAAAGGCATTATTAAATGCCCTTCTAAAGTCAAGATGTTCTATGAAAATATTTTATTAACATAGATTGTCTTTTTAAATATATTTTTGTTTTTATCTAAATTCCAGTGAGATAACATACACACACACACACACACACACACACACACACGTCCGTAATTTGGAAGTAAATAATACTGCTATAAACATAGGGGTACATGTATTCCTTTGGATTATTACTTTTGTATCCTTTGGGTAAATATCTAGTAATGCAATTGCTAGATCATAGGGTAGTTCTATTTTTAACTTTTTGAGGAAACTCCATACTGTTTTCCAGAGAATACATCAGTTTGCATTCCCCTTACTCATTTCATTTTATATATATGCATAACAATGAGTGTATATATAGTACATATACATAAATCAATATATGTACATATAAATGATATATGTATATACATACATGTGTATAGACCTAAACACATATATATGTATATATAAATTATATACGTATATATGTGTGTGCATGTATATGTGTGTGTGTATATATAATGTACACCAAATTTAATCCTGTGGATAACTACCAACACAGGATGTGATGTCAACCCTATCAGCACCCCAAAATAGCATTTTATATATTGTCATTTCTGAAAAAATAGCACTTAATATGAATTGGTAGAAATTTTGTTCTAAGTCTGGATATCTTTGCAAAGAAATGCTAAGAATAAGGAATCAGCATAATCAAACCAAGCATATGTGGATATAATGGATATGTATATATATATATATATATATATATATATATACATATATATGTGTATACAATAGATTAAAAAACAATGCTATGTCAAATGTGTTAATCAATCTAGAAGCCTCAGAAATTAAAAAAAAAAATCCAATATTATCTATATTGCTTCCATCTTTCCTATGGAATCTGCCCTGTCACTAAAATGCATATTTAGCAAATGAGTTTAACATTACATAGACCAAATTAATTAGGAACAGTATCTTTAGTAATAAGGGCATTTTCAAAGTGCCCTTTTACTCCTAAAAGTTGAAGATATGGTCAAATCTTCCATTTTAAGATATATCCTCTAGATGCACAAAAATCTATTTTTTTTTTTTAATTTTTTTTTTTCAACGTTTATTTATTTTTGGGACAGAGAGAGACAGAGCATGAACGGGGGAGGGGCAGAGAGAGAGGGAGACACAGAATCGGAAACAGGCTCCAGGCTCTGAGCCATCAGCCCAGAGCCTGACGCGGGGCTCGAACTCACGGACCGCGAGATCGTGACCTGGCTGAAGTCGGACACCCAACCGACTGCGCCACCCAGGCGCCCCACAAAAATCTATTAAATGGCAGAATCATGAGATGAGACTGAACTACTTATTTGGGGGCAATTGTATCTCTATCACTGCTTTCTCAGCTATTTCACCCAACCGAACAGGACTCATAGTAGGCCCACAGGGTATGCAGTAACTTATAAATTATTTTACATTACTTTTCCTATTCAGTTATCTTTATGAGGAAATACTTACTGATTTTTCTAATTTTTCAAACTCTTTTCAGAAAACTAGGAGGATTTTTCCTGGGAGACACACATTAGCTATGTGAAGCCAACCGTTACTGAGAGAAAATGCCAAACTTTTCTTTGTTCAACACAATCATTTTTGCTTCTTAAAAAGAAACGGAAGATGAAAGACCGACTTCAAGAACTAAAGCAACGAACAAAAGAAATCGAACTCTCCAGAGACAGGCATGTGTTGACTACAGAAGCAGAACAAGGGGTGTTTTTGCAGCAAGCTGTTATTTATGAAAGAGAGCCGGTAGCTGAGAGACACTTACATGAGATCCAAAAACTACAGGAGAGTATTAACAATTTGACAGATGATGTTCAAAAATTTGGGCAGCAACAGAGAAGTCTGGTGGCTTCAATGAGAAGGTTTAGTCTACTTAAGAGAGAGTCTAGCATTACAAAGGAGATAAAAATACAAGCAGAACACATTAACAGAGGTTTGGATGATTTAGTAAAAGAAGTTAAGAAGTCAGAGGCTGAAAATGGTCCATCAGCAGTGGTGACAAGGATACTTAAATCTCAGCATGCTGCGATGTTCCGCCAATTTCAGCAAACAATGTTTACATACAATGACACATTAGCAGCAAAGCAGGAGAAGTGCAAGACATTTATTTTCCGTCAGCTCGAAGTTGCTGGAAAAGAGGTGCCTGAAGAAGAAGTAAATGATATGCTTTATCAAGGCAAATGGGAAGTTTTTAATGAAAGCTTACTTACAGAAATCACTATCACTAAGGCACAACTCTCAGAGATAGAACAAAGACACAAGGAACTTGTTAATTTGGAGAACCAAATAAAAGATTTAAGGGACCTTTTCATTCAGATATCTCTTTTAGTAGAGGAACAAGGAGAAAGCATCAACAATATTGAAATGATAGTGAATGGTACAAAAGAATATGTTAACACTACTAAAGAGAAATTTGGACTTGCTGTAAAATACAAAAAAAGAAATCCTTGTAAGGTATTGTGTTGTTGGTGTTGCCCATGCTGTGGCTCAAAATAAAGAAGCTATTTTAGACATTTTTTCCAGTTGTAGAATGAAGGATGTCCCATATTTCAGCATCTTTCTTCATTTTACAGATCCATTCACATACCTTTCATCATTATTAAGTCATAATTTTCCTCTTCAGCCCTTATCTACTAGACCAACAGAAACTTCTTCAGTCAGGGACAAAGCAAGTCATTTATTAAACCAAAAACAGTATAGCTAGTTAACTTTAAACTCACAAGTTAACTACTAAAAATGAGATCAATGATCTTATGTTTCTGTTCAGGTACCAAGCTCTATTATGTATTTTGTAACTTTTAATGCCTTAACAAGATGAATGTAAGTGACAACTGCTTAACCAATCCTTCTGGCTCATTTGAGAGCATTTCAGTGGTAAATTAAGTGCATGAAACAAGACCTCAAAAAGTGCTATATTAAAATCAAACCAGAAGCTGTGTCAAATCTTTTATGCTCAGATGGGTAAATTAACTCGGTGGTCAATAAATCATGGAAAAATCCAACTATGTACTGAATGAAGAGTCTGGTTGGTAACTGAGAGCTGAATCTAGCTTAAGGCCTAAGAAAGTAAGGCACTGTTTTCCTGAACTTGGGTCCATTCAGGACATTGTAGTACAGATCAGGAAGGTTGGCAAAGAAAGTAAAAAATAAAGGCAATTGCATTCTCAAAAGATTCTCTATCACTTTACGGTGAAGCTGAACACTGCACAATGGGCTAGGGATATAGTCTAAACTCACACAGGAATAGAGTTTTGGAATTCACATTTTAATGGAGAAAGCAGGTAAAAAACAAATACAAATATTAGATACTGTTAAGCTCTTGGCAGAAACTTAAGATATTGAAAAACTGACTTTTGGAATGGCTTCTTTTCCTTGGGTGGTCAGTGAAGGCCTCTCTGAAAGGGAACATTAAATGAATATCTAAATGATGAGGACAAGGAACAGTATATCCCAGGCATAGAACAAAGAACCTGAGGATGATATAACTTACTCTGTTTAAAGAAAAATGAGCAGTACAGCTGTATCATAGTAAGAAAGGAGTAATGAGGTAAGAGATAAAGTTAAGAAAGGTCAGCAGGGGCTAGATGAAAGGCTTTGTTGGCCATGTAAGTCCGAAGTTTACAGCAAGTATAATCAATGTAAAGCCCTTAGACTGTCTCTAGCCTGAAAATGACGTTATGTAATTTATCTGAGAAAAATCATCTTGTCTGCTGTATGTGGGTTAGAATGGATTTGAGGCAGATGAGTGGAGGACAAGGATGCAGGTATAGAAAACCACCAGAAGGGTAATGCAGCAATCCCAGTAAGAGATGGTGGAAGCCTGGACTAGGATGGGAATGGAGGTGGGGGTGGGGGTAGCATTACTAACACTCAAGGTTAATACAGTGTGTTATGTCTCAGCATTGTTCTAATAATTTTACAGTTTTGCCCACAAAAACACTAGGTACGGTGAGGTTAAGTAACCTGTCCCAGGTCACAGAAACTGTGAGAATCAGAATTTGAACCCAGGCTGTCTGATTCCAAAACAAATTCTTAACTACTAGGTACTATATAAGCGGCGATGAAAAAAAAATTAGACTAACTTGTGATAGATTTCAAAGCTAGAATCTACAGGAGACTGATTGGATGATCTCGTGACCCTGGGATCATGACCTGAACCAAAATCAAGAGTCACAGGCTCAACCAACTGGGCCACCTAAGTGCCCCAGAGGTGGGTGATTTTAGAATGAAGTTACCTAAAAAGTTTGTAGATCCAAAAAAATCAAATACCCAGAGAAGAGCCTGAGGCATTCCAAAATTTCCACCTAAAGTGGAAGAGTTAATAAAGGAGATTGAGAAGAAACTATTAATGAAGTATAAGGAAAACCAAAAAAGTGTGCTACAATGCAGAGTGTTAAAAGGACAAAGTTTAGGAAGAAGTCAACCTGACGTAAAATAAGAACAGCAAACTGACAATGGATTTGGCAAAGTGAAGACAAATCGTTGACTCGAACATGAGCCATTTCAAGGATTTGTAGGGATAGAAGCACAAGAGAAGTACGTTGAAGAAAGAATGCGATATGAAGTATAGCAGCCACTACGAAGTATACTTTTCAGCTATGTGAATAGAGGACTGTGAAAAGGAATGAACTGCTTGAGAAGAATGCAGGGTCAAAGGATTCCATAACACTTAAAGTTAAGAAGTCCAAGAGCACATCCTGCTAATGGGAATGATCCACACTGGCAAACTCTTGATATAAGAAATGGAAGGGATTATATGCAAAAGTAGAAAGGATTGGGATCTATAGTACAAATGGAGAAGGTGGCCTTGGATAGGAGCAGAAGCACTTTTTCCATATTATAGTCTCGAGAAAAGGCAATATTTAGGAATAAAAGCAGATAGTTGAACAAATTTGGTGGTCCTAAATGAAAGAATTCTTACATAAGTTTCTATTTCCTTAAAGAACTAGGAGGCAAAATTATTAGTTGAAAGCACAGTGGAGTTGATGGATAACAGGAATATACATATACATAACCTCCTAACACTATAAAATAAATTTTAAATTATAAAATACAAAGAAATTGAAGAGCTTTCTGCTGTGTCAATTATCAAGTATTACCAGAGAAAAAGATGTTTCATCTATGTCAGCTCCTAATGTTTAAAGAACTTTATAAAAAAGATAAATTTAAATCCAATGACAAACTCTCCACCTAATCAGGTGGTGATAAATTTCTTCTGCCCCTTCTGAAGTTGCACTATATCCTTTTATCTATGACATTACTGATACTGGTTTATAATTGTTCCCAAATTGTTTATCATGGAAACTGAGAACATTAAGTATTATTTAATATTCACTAGCATAATTATGTCCAAAAGCGTTTGTAAAACTGTAGAGTTCTATTAGTATTTATATCTGCACATAGTGCTTTTACAGCAAGACTTAACACAGAAAGATTCACGGCAAAGCAATATATCACATATAATTTTCACTGTTATATTTTATTTTATTTTATTTTTTTAACGTTTATTTATTTTTGGGACAGAGAGAGACTGAGCATGAACGGGGGAGGGGCAGAGAGAGAGGGAGACACAGAATCGGAAACAGGCTCCAGGCTCCGAGCCATCAGCCCAGAGCCTGACGCGGGGCTCGAACTCACGGACCGCGAGATCGTGACCTGGCTGAAGTCGGACGCTTAACCGACTGCGCCATCCAGGCGCCCCATTCACTGTTATATTTTAAAACTAATTAGAATCACGCGGGGAGGACTGGATGGCTCAGTCAGTGGTGCAGTGAAGCGTGACTCTTGATCTTGGGGTTGTTGAGTTCACGCCCTATGTTGGGTGTAGAGAAGGGCGCCTTGGGTAGCTCAGTTGGGTAAGCATCCGACTCTTGATTTCAGCTCAGGTCATGATCTCACGGTTTGTGAGATCAAGCCCTGTGTCAGGCTCTGTCTGCACTGACAGCACGGAGCCTGTTTGGGAATCTCTCTCTCTCCTCTGCCTCTCTCCCCAGCTCATATGTACGTGCGTGTGCTCTCTCAAAAAGTAAATAAATAAACAAAATAAAGTAAAATCTTAAAAAAAAAAAATCACCTAACCTAAGCAAAAAAAAAAACCAGAATACTTAATTGGTTGCTTAACATATTTTACATGTTATCCACACACTTACTAGGCACTAAAAGTATTTTTTTCCCTTAAAATGATTACCTTAAAGGGAAAAACTAAGCATTAGAGGGACAATATTAGGAAATCTACTGGTAAAATTACTATGAGCACCTGGGCTCATGTTCTCACCTACTAAACTATGTCATTTTCTGTAATCAAAAGCTTCATGTAGTCTGAATTCATATAATGAGACATTTTAAAAGCTCTCCTAATTCATCTCCATCCAGACACAGCATATCATCAACAATAACTATTCATATCCATCATCAATCACACTTGCAAAGCCACTAGTAAAGCACTGCACTAGCTGCTTTAAATACATGATCTGAAATTCTCATGACAACACACTTACTAAAATCCTTATTTACAAGTGTAGACACGGAAACTCAGAGCAAATAACCTCCCCTAGGCCCGTCTGACTTTAAAGTCAGAGGTTACAACTTGCAGCTGTAAAATAAATAAGTCATGGCAAGGAAAAGTACAGCAAGGGAATACAGTTGATGATGTAGTAAGTGTATGGGGACAGGCGGTAACTACACTTAACCACGGTGAGCATTTTGTAACATATACACAATTGCTGAATCACTATGTTGTACACCTGGAACTAGTATTACATGTCAACTATGTTTCAACTAAAAAAGAAATTGGAGGTTATGTTGATTCCACTGCTATTCATACTACTGCAAAAGTTACTCACTTTTTTCTATTGGAAAGGTCTTCATCTGTTCAGAGTATCTAATTTTAGTTTTTTAAAAATTAAGTTATAAATTGTTAAAGCAAGAGTATACAGGGGTACATGAGGGTAGATAATATATTTCATACCTTAATCAGAGTACAGGTTAATCTCTATTGTACCTAGGGGAGTAAAAGGAACACTTTCTAAGTAAATAAACAGGTTAACATGATTACAGGGCAAAAAGTTTGAATAGCATCTATTTTTAATCTCTTCAGTCACTTTTACTTTTCTACTGAAATGGTTCACATGATTATATACAGCTGAATACAAAAAACAGAATTACAATATTTTACATCTACTTTTAATACAAGAGGTATTTAACCACTAAGTCCAAAGAAGTGAAGTGACTTGCCAGACTCATAAACAAATGCACACCAGCTCTTAGAATTCAGGTTCCAGACTCTCCATCTTCTCTCTAAACCCATGGTTTGTCAATTTTTCACCATTATTTCAGAGATTTTCATCAAAATATTATGCTTATTAAGTAGTAAAGCTATAGAACTGTAAAACATAACTTCTGAGCTAATAAAGCACAGAAGCCTAATGATGTTCTATGATTCTGACCTTTCAAGAGAACTCTCAAGGCTGTGACATAAAGTGACATTTGGCTGAGGCTTCATTTGCAGTGACACATGCTATCAGGCTGGTGTGCAACAGCATGTCAGGCAGAGCCAGAGACTGTCTAGGACCTTCTACTGTGCTGATCTAACTTTGCTCCCATAGCATGAAAGAATTCTGGCTCCACCAATTTGCAGTTTTGTGATTATAGACAATACTCTAATTTTTCAGGTTTATTTCCTTCTGCTGAATGGCTAAATTTTCTCAGAGGTCTGATATTGTTGGCTGTTTGTTCATCATTCTAGGGTGGGAAGAGAAAGTTATCTAGATGTTGAAGTTAGTTCTGAGAGGCTTTGTGGGTCCTAAATCAGCTAGTTTAGGCTCAGTCAAGGGAGGAACAGAAGATGAGATGAGATGCTGTCATTAAATTTTGCTCCTGATCGGTCCAGATGTTTGTGGACTGGAAGGAAGCAGCTAAGTGCAACAAGGGGCACTAGAGCCTGCCTCCTAATTCAAGTAACCTTGCCCTGCCTCTCCACAGCCCACCAGAGCTCCTAGCACTGAGCTTAGCAGGGTTCTTCCCACTTATTACCTAGTGGACTCTTCAATGTCACACCTATTACATGCTAGGGTTGTATCAGTTAAGCACAATTTCTTATCTGCATGGGGCAGTGAAGGCTACCTGAAGGACTTTAAGCAGAGGAACTGTAAAATGATCAAATGTGTATGCTAAAAAGAGCTCTCACATTCTTTATATACTCCTGCATTGTTTCACTTGTTACAGCATGTACCAGTTTTATAAAACATCAAATTTTTTGGTAAAACACCAAATTTTGTAAAGTTGAAAAAAAAAAAAAAAAAAAAAAAAAAAAAAAAAAAAAAAGAAAAAGGTTCCTGCTAGCAATGCAGAGGAGAAGAGGAGAGCTTGGAGGATGGGATAGACAACAGAGAGACTGGTCAAGACCAGTAAGTAACACAGGGGAGGAATGTAGAGGGGATGAAAGGAAGTACATCAAGGCAAATAGAGAGGGAAGTGGAGACTCAAGCCATGTTAATACAGTAATATCAACAAGAGGAATTACTTGTAGGTCAGAGAGAAAAAGGTAAACAGGAGAATTTCCAAACACAGGTTTGGGGTAGATATTTAAGAGGGGTTTAGAAACATACAAAAGACAATGAAATACAGGGGCTTCTGGCTGGCTTAGTCAGAAGAGCATGTGACTCTTGATCTTGGGGTCATGAGAGCTTACTTAAAAATGAATAAATAAATGTATATACATATATACGTATATGTATATATATATATACTTTTTTTAAAAAATAAAAATTAAGGGGAGTCTGGGTGGCCCAGTCAGTTGAGCATCAGACTCTTGATTTTGGCTCAGGTTATAATCTCACAGTTAATGAAATCGAGCCCCACATTGGGCTCCACACTAATAACACAGAGCCTGCTTGGAATTCTCTCTCTCCCTCTCTCTGCCCCTTCCCTGCTCATGTGTTCTCTCTCTCGCAAAGTAAATAAAACTTTAAAAAATACATAAAAATGTAAAAAGGTGAGGTACAAATTTTCATATATTATATGCAACTGTATATATTATGAATTTTGCAAGACTATGCATAGGAAATTCATCAGAATGTTAGCAGTGGTTGGCTCTGCATGGTCAATCAGCTTTTTTTTTTTAAGTTTATTTATTTATTTTGAGAGCGGGGGCTAGGGACGGGGGGACGCAGAGAGAGGGAGAGACAGAATCCCAAGCTCTGTCAGCACAGAATCCGATGTGGGGCTTCAACTCACAAAACCTGAGATCATGACCTGAGCCAAGATCAAGAATCGATGCTTAACCAACTGAGCCACCTATGCACCCCTTGATCAACGTTTTTTAACTCACTCTTCCCTACATGTTCTAAATTTATTAACAATGTGCACTTTTTGAATGTTTTGTATACTTTTTAAGCACACTCATTTCAAAAAGCAGTTTACCTTTATTAATAAGAACCCTTTGGTTGTAAAATTCCCCAGATGAAAATTGGGCAAATGGCAAATCATTCTATATTTCACAAGCATATTATAGTATCCACAATGAATTCTCATGTCTTTGTGAGATCTCACTGACCACAAAACTATCATAGTGAAGCAATCCCCTAGTTGGAGGTTTTCTGGGTTTTTTCACCTCTATTCTGATAATCTATTAGGTGAGGGAGGTGAAAGAATTGGAAGCAGGCCTCCTGCTGTTATTTGATTCTTTAGTGATAACTGCAGTCGCTTATGAACTGCATGCTCCCATCTCGGGGCTTTTCCACATACCTCTGCCTGACTGCCTCTCTCTCCTCAAGTGTCATCTCCTCAGTAAGACCCACTATGATTATCCTGATTACAAGAGCAACATACCCCTGCCATACCACCACCATAGGATAAGAGATCTTTACTTTTTTTTCAATATACTTATCACCGCATGTCTGATATAACTTATTTATTACATTTACTGTGCGTCTCCAGCCCTAGAATGTAAGCTTCTGAGGCCACACATGGATTATATTGTTTTGATCCCAGCAGTATCCACATCACCAGAACAATGACTAGCACATAGTGGATGCTCAGTAAATATTTGCTTCATTAACACATGCACAAATTAATAAATGAATAAATTCAGTAAATGACTATTAGGTTAAAAACTACACACACGATTATGTTACACATGAGCATCAGTCTTCTCAGTCATTAATACTTTTTACTTTAGAAGACGCTGGTTCTTTGCTTAAACGTGTAGAGACTAATTAAGCCTATGTGGTTCAACAAAATTCATTCTTCATATATGTCTATTAAACTTTCCTTCAGATTCAATAAAGGTAAGAATTTATTACACAAATCACTTTTCTAATTGGTTAAATGTATAAAAATTAAGCCATAAAACCTGTACTAATAAATAATGCCATAAAGTCTTACTTCATGTAATCAGAACTTCCAAACTGCCTCATTTAAAAATGTTCATTTACTACTGAGAACCAGTAAGAAACTCTGCTGATAATTTCTCACTTAACCATGTGGTAAGCAGGTTTTTTTTTTTTTTTTTTTTAATCCTCAGTAATGAAACAAGCATGAGGAAAAAGGACAAGAAGGCAAGGGCACACATTCAGCTCGCTCTGATTTTAAGAGCAACTTAAAGAACTTTCACTTTATACTACGTCTTATAGGTACAGCACCATCTGGTGTTTACTATGCAGAAAGGCTATGAGGGCAGGTGGTGTAAAAGTCCTTTGTCACTTTGTAAAGAGTGTTAGGCAGCTGGACAAAGTGATACAAGCATATGACTAAGTTGATAACACAGATCACATATTCAATTTGGAAATACAGAAATAAAAATTTGGCAATCAGTGTGGCATTAGAAGAATAAACTTTTTAAATAACTTCCAGACAAGAATACTCTTTAAGAAAAACAGGACAAAGGCAAAACATAAATAAGTTATTAAAAAAGGGCAAAAAATTTTCTGAAAACCATTCTAGAATCTTATTAATAGGTCATTTCAAAATGCAAAATTTGATAAAAAGTAAATTATCAAACAAAACAAAGAGTTTACATTTGAATACCCAGAAGATTGAAGTATAACTCTTCTTTATAATATAGCCTCAACCCTTAATCCCTACAGAGAACATCACAATAAGGTCTCACTATATAAACAATCCCGTTAACTGCATACATTTTATTATACTAGGACATGATGATTTTAGCTTACTCAGCTTATTTTAGCTTATTTTGGAACTTAGGTAAATTTTTTTATTGGCTAATGCCACTGCTCCTGTGTTTACAATGACACCAACATTACTTACACCAGTATAGGCTTTCCCGATATCCTAGGATGTCTTAGCACTTCTGACATTGTCTCTTTTGTCTCTTCCATTCTCTCTTCATCACTGGAATCCACAACAAATATTACCCCATAGGACTCAGCATAGTAATTCTTCCAGATACCCCGAATTCTTTTTCCACCTCCCAAGTCAAAGATGGTGACTTCAAATTTTCCTTGTCTGAGGTCAATTTTGGAAAATCCAACAGTAGGAGCTACATCTTCAGGATACTCTGTTTCAAATGACACAAAAGAAACAACCTTAGACTTTAAATTAATAACATTAAATACACAAATTAAAGGACATAAAAAGTATTTTTCATAATTTAGTCTTAATTGGAATGTTTATTATTTGCTTACACACTAAGCTTTACAACTAAGCATACTGGTAGATATGGGGAAGGGTAGATACTATAAAATATCCAACCAGAATTTATGCTCCATGCAGACAAAAATTTCTGTATTTTGCTTATTTGTTTTGTATTGACCCCAGCTCCTAGAATAATGTCTACCATATAACAGGTACTTAATAAATATCTGTAGAATGAATAAATAAACTCTTGCCTTTAAGGCTATTGACTCTCCAAGTTAAAAACAATAAAAATTTCAACCCTTCAACACTACAGCCATCCCCAGGGACCATTACAACTTCTGTGAAGCTATAAAGAAAAACTGAATATTTAGAGAATAGTTGAGAAGAACCAAAGAATGGGAGAAGCTATGAAGAGTAGGACCACTCTTTTCAAACTACTGAATTAAAGCTACAACTGAAATAAAAAAACTTTTCAGGACAGCTTACAAACATAGAGCAGATTTCATTGTTTCCAAGGAACATGTTTCATATGTTTTCATAAATTTAAAATTGAATTTTTTTGGACTTCTGTATATGACAATACAAAGAAGGCATAGGATGCATGATTATAACTGCCAAGGGGGTGGTAATAATGACAACATTAAAAAGATAACTAAGGTTCAAGAAAGATTTCAGCTAGGAGCTCAGACTTAGGCCTTAAAGCTAGGTAGTATGTAGACAGGCAAAAGAGTGAGCTAAGTAGCAGAAATAGCAAAGGAAAGAAAGTACAAACTGAACTTTGGCGCAAACCCTTAAGATTGGGAATGCAGACTTAAGAGAGTTCTGAAGACAGAGAAATGGAAGCTGAAGGTATTTCAGCAGACCAATCATATAATTAATGTGACTAAAGTAGTGCTTTTTTAAGGTACATCTTTGCAAAATCTCTAGAGCTGGCTAGAAATGAGAGTGATGGCCACTTTTCAGAGAGATATGAAAATGAGAAGAATGGAAAGAGAGAACTCATGAAACATTAATAGAACCTGGTGATTCAATGGTTATGAAGAAGAGTTCAAACTTCATGTTTGTCTCTTTCACTCTCTCTTCACCACCAGAATCCACAACAAACATTACTCCATTGGACTTTGTTTACAATGGTCACAATCTACATTAGGCTTTTTAAATTAAAATCAATTAAAATTAAATTAAAATTTCAGTTTCTCAATAGAACTATCTAGATCTAAAGTGCTCAGAGCCACACAAGGCTAGTGGCCCACACTACACTAGACAGAGCCAATACAGAACATTTCTATCATTGCAGAAAGCTCTGTTGAATAACACTAGTGTTATTATTCCCACATTCAACAGAATATTTGCTGTTACAAAGATAAATTTGAAAGGCATTTGCTGCTAGGCTTAGGTGTGACTGGGCAACAGACTTGCCACATACTACTCCCTTTCAGCAACTACTTTAGTGCAGTTGAAACAACTCCCTAGAGGCACCTGGGTGGCTCAGTTGGTTAAGCCACTGACTTTGGCTCAGGTCATGATCTCACGGCTCATGGGTTTGAGACCCACATCAGGCTCTGTGCTGACAGCTCAGAGCCTGGATCCTGCTTTGGATTCTGTGTCTCCCTCTCGCTCTGCCCCTCCCCTGCTTGCGCATGCTCTCTGTCTCTCTCTCTCAAAAATAAACATTAAAAAAAATTTAAACAACTCCCTAGAAAGTTAGCAGAGACGTTACAAGTCACCCTTTTCTAAGATCTTCTTTATCTAGGAGAAAAAGAAACGTTTAGAAGCAATATAAGCAGCGTGATATTCCTAAAACAGGATTACCCTAGACATCTAAAACAAATGGATCTAATCCAGGCCAGAATTGGTTTCCATAGTTAAAACAGGCAGCCATCTTTGAATACGAGTTTAGAGGTGCCCCCAGGAAATTATCAGTGCAAATAAATCAACTATGATGGAGTAGGGATGAGGGAACTAATACGTATAGACACCTACTCAGTACCAGGACTTTGTTAGGCATTAGGATGTAAAGATGAATAAGATAGGGTTGCTGTCCTCAAAGAACATACAGTACAATATCAACAGATATGTATTAATGGAATTAACACAAGAACCTATATTTCTATGAAAAAAGTCTAGAGAGGATACTATAAGGATGTTATAGATTACATGTGTCTATGCCCCCCCTTTCCCCCACCACCTTGCAAAACTCCTATGTTAAAACCCTAATCCCCAGTGTGTTAGGGAGGTGGAGGTGGAGTCTTTGAGAAGTAATTAGGTTTCAGTGAGGTCATGAGGGTGTAGTCCCCATGATGGGATTACTACCGTTATAAAAAGAGACACAAGAAAGTTTGTCTTGTGTCTCTCTGCACCACGTAAGAACACAGAAAGAAGATAATTGTCTGTAAATCAGGAAGAGGACTCCCTCATCAAGAACCCAACCATGCTGGCACCCTGACCTCACACTTCCAACCTCCAGAATTGTGAGAAATAACTGTTGTTTAAGCCACCCAGCCTATGGTTTGGTATAGCAGCCCAGACTAAGACTGAGGGCATTCAAGAGGAAAAGGGTAAAGAGGAGGGAGGGGAAAGTTATGGTACACAAAGGCTTCAGAAAGGCCGTGAAATAAAAATGAAGTCTTAAAAACCACAAAATTATAATAAAGAAGGGAGAAGAACATTCTAGGCAGGAGAGCAACATAAGCACAGATAAAATGATGGCAACATTCTCAGGAAACCAATTCAAATTAGGTAATTTTTTTAAGGTTATATGGTAGGCAGAGCCAGGACTCAAATCCAGGTCAGAACTTTAAAAGTCTTCCCTCCCTGATTTGTCTATCCTTTCCTCTGGTTCCTACTCACAGTTCTGTGTTTCAAGACTCAGGACCAGGGGCGCCTGGGTGGCTCAGTCGGTTAAGCGTCCGACTTCAGCTCAGGTCACGATCTCACGGTCCGTGAGTTCGAGCCCTGCGTTGGGCTCTGGGCTGATGATGGCCCAGAGCCTGGAGCCTGCTTCCGATTCTGTGTCTCCCTCTCTCTCTGACCCTCCCCCGTTCATGCTCTGTCTCTCTCTGTCTCAAAAATAAATAAACGTTAAAAAAAAAAAATTAAAAAAAAAAAAGACTCAGGACTAAATGTTCTGGATACAACTTCCCTATAAATCCTTTCTGATAATTCCTTCCTACTTTCAGTATCACCTGCACTATCATAATATTCTGTCTTCTTGCTAGTCCTCACAATAGCCTATACCTTCCCAGTAGCTGGGACCAATCGTTGTATCCTTAATACTTAGCACAAAGTATTTAGTGGCTCAACATTACAGACTGCGATGACGGCTGAAGCTACTGTTCTTACATCCATCCTTCCTTTTGTCATGCCACATATTTATCCATCCATTCATGCTAGTAGCCATTTATCATGTGTCTATTATAGATCAGGGATCATATAAGAACCAGGGGTACAAAGACAAATGGTCCCCAACCCTGAGGATTTCGGTAAAGTATGTGCACTAAGACAATCTCTGCGAAGTCCAAGATAAAGTGAAATATATCATCAATAACTTATTTATTGAGCATCTCTTGTATGCTAAGCACCGTGCAAGGTCCTAGATACACAATAATAAGATCCATCTTCTGACCTTACAGAGCTCTTACATAGAGGAGAAAAGGGGAAACATAAACAAACAACATAATACAATGAAGATATTTTAATATCCAACAATGCTAGGGACCAATTTACACAAAGAAGAATTTTGCTACCCAAAAAACAACTGTTCCTTAGAAATTATTAGGAAATAGCACTGGACAGTCAGAGAATCCTAGTTTTTTAGCTGAGCACACACCTATTTAGGATAAAAACTTAAATCCCTAGCCTCTGTGGCAGCTAGGAATGGCTATTAGAACATATTCTAGATAGTGAGCTAGTGGTGTAGCATTAAACATTTAACCTCTCTTGCAGGACTTTGATATGTAGTGTTTGTCATTTTCCATGGTGTGAATACTCCCACTATGGCCAATTTCAAACTACCAGTGTGAGGTACCTAACACACGGTTGGGAAGGGATATACCTAACTGGATCTCGATAGCTGATATAAGCCAATAAGAGCAAGTAAGAGCCAGCTCCAAAATACCACTGAAGTGATGTGGCAGCTTCTAGTCCATGCCCTTAAAGGAAAAGAAAATGGCCTCCCTTCCCCTTTACCTCTTCCCTCAGCTGAAATGCACAGTACTAGTGAGCCATCTTGGACCAGGTAGGCAAGGGAAAAAAAAAAAAAAAGAGGAGAAGGAACATAACACCATGGGGGTGTTATGCCAGCCCTACACTACTTTTGCATGCACTATTATGAGAAATAAAATTCTATTTTGTTAAGCCATTGTTATTTTAGGTCTCTTCTTAGGACAACTGAACCTATATCCAATGAATACAATCACTTTGACAGCCATTAAAAAAGAGAAGTTGATTGAAAGAAGCAAAGGTCAAGGTATAGAAAGTATTCCTTGATTAGGAAGCTATAACATTCTAGATGAAAGACACTGAGGATGTAGATTTAGACACTACAGTTAGAAGAGAAGCAGATATATCCCAAAAGAAATGTGGGGGGGGGGGGGGGAGGAGGGAGAAAGGGAAGAAAAGAACAGAAATGAGGCAGAAATAAGCTGAAGAGTGGAAGCCATGGCAGATATGTTGTAAGAAGACCACCTACTACACCTATGGCATGGCTGAACTGAGACACCAAAATGAGCAAAACTGCCCTTTGGGAATTTATGGTCTGGAGAGGTGAAGAGATACAGGAACAAAGGGGGTAATTAAGTAGTGATACAAGCAGGTATAGGTAAGTATAGTCCAAAGCAGAGGAAGTAGCCAAGTCTACTGATGGTGATGGGAATGGGTAAAGGTAGCAGGAGGTTGGAAAAGACTTCAGAAAGGAGACTATATAACATAAAACCATCATTAGAGACATTTAGATATTCTGCTTTAAAAGCAGATATTCCCTGTACTAAGACAAGTGGGAAGAGCATAAACAAATACAAAAGCATGAAAAGGTTCCACTGGAAAATTTCATGTAGCTCTATATAACTGGAATCTTTAAAAAAAGAAAAAAGGTAAGAAATCAGCCACTGGAGTAGGCTGAGGAGTAAACAAATATGAGATAAAGAACAAAAACAGAACCAGAGGGGAGCTCAAAGTGGAAAGCAGCTTTGACTTTTTGTTCATGATGTAACACCCTGAGTATTTCTTTCTAAACTCAGAAAGAGAAACTGATGGATATATGGAGGTGAAAATCAGAAGAGAAAGATCCTAATGGAAAGAGGATGTTCTAAGTACACACAACAAATTAGATAGTCTGATTCTTAGATTCTACTCCCTTGAATGTAAGGCTTTGAAGAAATGGAAGAAGTGAAGATGTTTAGATGGGCAGTCATGGCCTGCAGGCCAAATCTGGCTCACTATTTTTTATATGGCCCTCAAGCTAAGAATGTGTTTCACATTTTAAAATAACTGCAAAAACAAATCAAAAGGATAGTAATTTCATAACACAACAGATTTCAGTGTCCATAAACAAAGTTGCATTGGAAGGTGGCCATGCTCAATTTGTTTACATATTGCCTATGGTTGCTTTTGCATTATTATGTCAGGGTTGTATAGTTGGAAAGAGACTGCGTGATCCTCAGTCTCAAATATTTACTATCTGGCTCTTTAACAGAAGAAGTTTGCCAGCCCCTGGTTAAGATGATGACAGTCAGTGCTCTGCGAGGATATAAGCTAGGAGATAGCACGAGGGGTACCATAAGAATCCACAGATAATAATACACAATTTATATCTAATATTACATGGTAGAATATGGGGTGGCAAAACATTTTCCTTCAAAAGCAAGTTTTGCAAGGTGTTAATTTTCTTTCATAAACTTCCATAAATAAAAGCCCCTATTTGGTATGCGTATCTTGTTGCAACATTCTTTTCAGCAAAAAATATATGTTAAGTTTCTTCTCAATTCATACTCATGCTTGGCTGATGCTACATCTTCTGGGTACACAACAAACTCACTAGCACAGTTGCTTCTATGTTGTAGTAAATAGCATTAAATTAAGACTAAGTAAATACATCCAATGAGATGTAATATAAGTGACATAAAACTCTTCAGTAAAAAAGAGGCCCTACTTTTAACATAACTATAAAAATTACATATCATACTGAAAAACAATCAAGATGCGCAAGGAAAGACATGCTGGCTAACTGTATTTCTACCTCCGTTTGATTTAGGTGCAGCCTTGGACTAAATTCTGGCAAGAGAATGCAAGTGGAAGATAGGTATCCTTAAAGATGGGCATGTCCTTTTTTACTTTTTCCCTCCTGTGCTGAGAAGACAGATGTAATGTCTTTTATCTGATCAAAGACCTCAAGGATCCTCTGCACCTCTGCATTTATCCACATCTGAAACATGTTAATAGGCTGGTACTAGTAAGCTAGAATCTATTCCCCATATTAGCCACAAGTCTACTAAGAATATAAAGAGATGGAGTATATACTATCTGTACCAAATGATTATGTAACAAAACAATTTACATAAATAAATAATTCAGAGTAATTTAATAAGAAACATTTTCAACTTACCTCCTTGGATTCCCTTTGCCGTTGCCGTTTTACCAGCATTATCAAGTCCCACCATCACAAGAGTCACTTTTCTTAAAATAATAAAAATTTAAAAATCACTTTTGAGTTAATCCAATATCAGGGGAAAATAAAAGCAAATTCATTCACTCAAGCAACATATAAGGAACATCTACTATGTATAGGACAATCTGCTGGACCCCAGGCAGTTCAGTAATGAATGAAACAGATTCAAAAAACAAAATTCTTGAGAAATATCCTTGAAGTGTCATCCTTTTGTTCTATAAGCAAAAAAGGAAAAAAATAAAAGAAAGTTGTACAAGAGAGAGTACAAAAGGTAGAGAAGAAATAAGAGAAAGAAGGAAAAGGATTCTAACACATGAGCTACTTATCATGGCTAAAGATTCACACACACCAACGGTGTGTTCAGCTCTGTTTTTAGATATGCAGCACCTTTCCAAGTATAAATCTTAAATACAGTATAATAACATGATTATTAACTTAAGTGCTAACATATTTTGGAAGAGTGTTCCTAAAATTATAAAGCTTAAAATACTTTTGATGACATAGCTAAACTTCAGATAATCAGAAAAAAAAAAAAAAAAGTCTAGTTCAATTTACAATCGAAGAAACATAAACCCAGACTTGTAAGACGACAAGTTGCTTCGAGTCAAAACCAGAACCTAAGTCACTTAATTCCTAGAGACTTCTTAAACCTGGCATAGGTATAAAGGAACAAACCTATTATAATGGTCCTATTACCTTGGCAATTCAGTCTACCACTAAAGCTCATTTCTGTTTCAGGCTGAACCACTGCACAATACAAGAGGGAAGACCATTCATTAACACCATGGATTTTGGAATATAGAGAGAAAGTCGCAGCATAACACAGCTGTTGTGTTAAAACCACAGGGCCACACTCCTATGCGATACAGTCAGGGTTTCTGCCAACTCATCTTCACTGAGGATCATCTCAAGAAGAGTTTAAAAAAACAGAGCTTAGGGGGCACCTGGGTGGCTCAGTCGGTTAAGCGTCTGACTTCGGCTCAGGTCATGATCTCGTGGTCCGTGGGTTCGAGCCCCGCGTCGGGCTCTGTGCTGACAGCTCAGAGCCTGGAGCCTGTTTCGGATTCTGTGTCTCCCTCTTTCTCTGACCCTCCCCTGTTCACACACTCTCTCTCTCTGTGTCTCAAAATAAATAAACGTTAAAAAAAATTAAAAAAAAAAAACAAAAAACAGAGCTTAGATGTTAGGAGAGGTGTTCTTTCATCCCACTAGCCCTCACTCTCTTGGATATGTTGTGTTGAGTTTTTTTGTTTGTTTGTTTGTTTTTAATTCCAGATGTCTTCAAAGGATTCATATAACAAAAAGAAAGGACAGAGTTGAGGTGTGAGGCAGACAAGTTAGGGGTTGCACACTGAGGAAGAACACACTCGGTCTTGCAAAAACCAAACTGGTCGCTTATTAAACCAATTAAATAGTTACTGACCACCCTCTGGACGCTAGACACCAGTGTTCTAGGTACTTGAGATATACCTTTTTATTCAAATGACTACAACAAAAAAAAGCAAACAAAAACAGACACAGAAACTCTTCCCTTACTAAATTTACACGTTAGTGAAAAGAAACAATAATAATAAATGTAAGAAATAAGTACATTATAAGCTATGTAGTATGTTAGAAGGTGATTAGTTACTATAAAAAGAAGAATATAGAGTAAAGCAGGCTAAAGGGAGGCAGGAATGGAGATGGGAGCCAGGTGCAGTTTTACATTAGGGTGATCAGGGCAGACCTTCTTGAGACGGTAAAATCCAAGCAAGGCCTTGAAGGAGGGAGTTAGTCATGCAAATATCTAGGGCAAGAAAGAACACCCAGGGCAAAGGCATTAACATGGGGGTATGCAGGAATGTTCTAGCATCAGCATGCAAGTCAATGTGGTAAAACCCAGTGAGAATGGAGCAGGGAAGGACAGGGAGCAGGGAAGGACACCAGAGGCCAGATCATGTGGGGCCTTGTAGTTGAGGGCTTTGGTTTTTGTGAATGAAGTTAATTTACTCTCCATATTAATTTCCTTTGTTATCCAAGAGCCTTAGTCTTCTAAATGTTTCAACCATCTCTACCCACCATGGGAAATGAATGGAAGTATATCTAAGCTTGAGTAAGTGCAAGAATAAAGTAAGCCACAATTAGCAGCATCCCCTTACCCCAACCTTGTCAGCCAGTGGTGGGGTCAATGGGAATGTCAAAGAGAACCATGACAGATTACGAATTTAAGGAGCTGTCCAGACTTCAAGATGTATTACAAAGCTGTAATCATCAAGATAGTATGGTACTGGCACGAATTTAAGGAGCTGACGTTGTATGTGAGGTCCAGATATCTCTGTGCATACAGAAATTTTGCCTGCATTATCAACTTCGAAAAATATGAATTTACTTCTTAAGGAAGCTGTGTGTGATTTTTAAGAAAATAAATTTATTATTTTGTTTGAAGAATTCATAACTACTAAATATCAAATAAGATTTAAACACAAAATAATTCCCTAAACAAAATACAATAAATGATTATCCAAAAGAGATGGATGGATAATGTCGCATTTATATAATATTTTAGGTAACTCAAGTTACTAGATATACAATGAATTAGATTAAAATGATATTAAATTCAATTGTCCTCTGAAAAATGTATGATGCATTTCAAGATCCCCCATGCTTCAAACCTGACCATAAACCAAAACAATTACCATGAGGGAACAAATGCCCACATTATGCTTATGTGCATCATTTATTCTATAAATATTAATTATACACCTGTACAGAGCAGCACACAAACATCCACAATCCCTAGCCCTCCTATACCTTACAACAAGAAACAGGTTGCTGTCCTTCCTTCTGTATTACACAGGTTGCATCTTAACGTTTTCTCTCCATTCTTGTCTGTCAGCCTAAAAAACCTTCCAAGTAATTGCTATTACACATTTTGAAACACTGCTCTTAAAGCTAGCTACCAAAGATATTTGCTTTTTACTTTAAAAGCTTTCCTTTCTAGGGGCACCTGGGTGGCTCAGTCAGTTAAGTGTCTGACTCTTGGTTTCAGCTCAGGTCGTGATCTCACGGCTGGTGAGTTCAAGCCCTACACTGGGATCCGTGCTAAGAGTGTGGGGCCTGCTTGGGATTCTCATTCTCTCTCTCTCTCTCTCTCTCTCTCTCTCTCTCTCTCTCCCCCTTCCTGCTTGTGCTCTCTAAATAAATAAATAAATAAGTAAACTTAAAAAAATGCTTTCCTTTCTTACTAAAATATTAGGTTCCAACAAAAAAAGTCCTTCAAACATACAAATCACTTTGGAAAATTATAATTATGCTGAGACTGGCACAAAATAAGCCTCTCTAGATTTCTTTTTTACTTTGACTACTGTTGAAAGTAGTTAATTTTTTAGATCATTATGCTATATACTTGAAAACATGACTTTAATTAAATACTTGAGGTCATTAAAGTCTTAATGAATAAACATAACATTAGCAGTACAAATAAAAATCAGCATGAATTACTCCAATCTCTGATAACAAAACATTGAATTTATACTTTCAGAATAGAATGGATTTAAAAGGTTAACATTCACGTAACACTCAAAATCCTATGCAACGTTTTAAAACATGAAGATGTACAATCTAACACATGTTAAAATGTACATGTCATTACACCTGCTTAAAGTGTGGTAAATTATCACTGGGAACAGTTGGCTGTGGTACAAAAATGGAAGACATTCTATGTCTTTTAATCTTATGATTACTGATCAAGTACATTAATCCTTCAATTGAAAAAAAAACAGTATACAGTGTTCTTAGGGTCATAGCATCTGGAAAAGTTGACACTAGCAAAAAAACAATCATTTAGTCATTTGATCAGACAGTAATTCAATAAAAGTACATTAGGCATTAGGCATTACAGACACAAAAATGCCTGAGACATGGTTTTCTATCTCAGTGTACTCATCTTCTAATGAGAGTGACTAAAACATAAACAAATATTAGCACATTGTGACACTATGACAGTTGAATATGCACATCTATATATGCAAGATGTTTAAGTAATACAGGGCAAGATGATTTTAGCCTAGAGATACAGATACAGAAGATCAGGGAAGCTTTTTACACAAGGCAATATCTCAGCTAAATTGTTAAAGTGGAGAAGTTTGCCAAGCAAGGGAAAGGTGCAAACAGAAGGAGGGAGAATGAAGAGATTCCAGACTGAGAACACTGCCTGGGAAGATACCATACCAAGGAGGGGAGAACTGGCAGGATGTCGAGTTGCTAAACCCAGGGGTTAAGAGCACACCTCAGTAGAGCCGTATTAAACAAAAGGAGACCATGCTTGCTAGAGGCTCATCATACATAATCACGACTCACTACAACTACACATTGAGTGTAAGTAAAGGAAACCTGATATACTTCTGCTTTAGGAACTATTATCAACAAATAGTTAACAATGTGACCTTCCCAGAAGTTATCACTTCATTCTTATTGCAGTTTATCCCTGAGTCTTTAATTATATATCAAACTAGAAAGGCTGGGATGGGAAGGACTATGTTTTTACCAGGAACAAATAACAGGGATTATGTGCAATCTGATATATTTGCACACAGTTGGTATTAGAGAGACCTGTATTCAAGTCCCAGATTTGCCACTTCCAAGCTATATGACCTGGGCCATGTTATTTAACTTCTTAGAATTTTATCAGTAAAATGAGATTATAACAACTATCCCATAGGGATGTGGTAAAATGAAATATGACAATGCAAGTGAAGTGCTCAATGTCTGTGGCACAAAATAAGTGCTCAATCAATAGCTATTCTTACTATACCACAAAATTTAAGCTAGGGAGTCCATGAGATGAGACCACAAAAACAGGCAGGAACCAGATTACAGAAGAGAATGAACAGGTTTCAGTTTTACACACATCGACAGCAGTGCTCGCTCATCTCACACTGAAGTCTGAAGCTGTAGAAAGATCTGTCTTGGGTTTATGAGACATACCTGGTAATTAAAACTATGAGAAGAGATGAAAGATCCCAGGGAGAGCGCAGGATGGAGAAGAGCCAGGGGAACATGGCACCCCAAGAACCTTTGAAAAAACTCTTAAAACTGCAGTCAGAAAGAAATGAGACCAAAGAAATGGCTGCACCGGGAATAGTTTCCAGAGGGGTGAAGAGACAATCAATATCAAATACTGCAAAGTTTTGTAAAATAGAAGTATCTTTTATATAATTGCCCCAAATTAAGTAACTCAGAAGAAAATGCTCTCATCTTTTCCCAAATCCTGCAATAACCAATGCTTTGAATTTACACAGTATGTCTCAACAGTTCAAAGCTGTTTTATCCTATCATTTACATCATACCGTCCCTGCAAGCAGAGCAGGTACAAGTTACTCAAGGCTATAGCGCTAATAAGAAGTTAGTCAACAGAAGTTTCCATTGGAAGTTTAAATACAATGGTTTGTAAAAATAGTAATAATTATTTTAAAGGAAACTTGAACCATTTGTTTAGCCTGTAATTTATTCACATCATATTTATGCACACAGGGGCGCCTGGGTGGCTCAGTCAGTTAAGCATCCAACTCCAGCTTGGGTCATGATCTCACGGTTCCTGGGTTCGAGCCCCATGTCAGTCTCTGTGCTAACAGCTCAGAGTCTGGAGCCTGCTTCTCCCTAGCTCTCTGTCCCTCCCTGGCTTGCACTCTGTCTCTCTCTTTCTCAAAAAATATTTTAGAAAATATTTATATACATGCACAGAGATAAACATGTGGCTCGTTTTCATCAAGGAACCTTGCAAGTATCACCTCAGACTTAGGTCTGTCACAATCATAACCTAGTTTATGGACCTAACAGAAGGTAGATTACCTAGTAACAGGGATACTAAGGTCATGAATTGCATGCGGCTAATAAAACCTAATCATGATGTCGATGGAATCTAACTATAGCATTTTTCTGCTTAAAATCCTTAAACA
Organism: Lynx canadensis; assembly: GCF_007474595.2. Lineage (NCBI taxonomy): Eukaryota > Metazoa > Chordata > Mammalia > Carnivora > Felidae > Lynx > Lynx canadensis. The sequence goes on from NC_044311.2 coordinate 116,526,571, forward strand.
GACTCAAGTCCCAACTCTGCAGACTCCTCTTCTGACACTCTCCTCCAGTAGGCCTACTAGTCCTACTATTCCCCTAGTCCTTTCTGTCCTTCCTGACCGTCCATGCTACCACAGCAAACAGACCTTAACTTTCTCATGCAACTTCTCACATAGTGTCCTCTACTGGAACTTGTCAATCAGCTCGGGAGCCCCAGGATCAAACCTGCTGGGCACACATTAAGCATCTTTACGGAATGACACAGCATAATATATTTTCTGACTCCCCCATTTGCCTGAGTAAACATTACGTAAAACGAAAATATATAATTTTCAGTTGATAAAGTATTACAATGGATTTAATTTATATTAATCTTCACATAAAAGTAACCGTTCAATCTTAGAGAACGTAATCACAATTATTTATCTTCTTACACCAAGCTGACCGAAGTTTTCTAAAGAAGTTTACATGCCCAAGTTTTCAAGGAAATAATTAATGGTGAGAAAGATTTTTAAAACTGAAGTAAATTCTGAGTAAAAAAAAAAAAAGTAGGGATTAAGAGTCAAAAGCTTGTTTTATATATTTAATCTCAGAGTCTCTTTGTATGTAACAGATAAATAATTTGATATGTCAGAAATATAAGCAACATAATACTGGGCTTTTGAACTCAGGTTCAGAAAATATTTGAATTATTAATCTTCTCTGAGTGATTTTATTGCGATCACTTGAACATCTACAATTCTAAACTTCCTGATCTATCAACTAAGGAGACAATACCTCAAATGAGATAATTACATAGAAACTATTTCTAACTTCAAAAATATTTTGCAAGTTAAAATAAAATATTTCACTAAAACACTAAGAAAAACTGACACATCAAATTGATATTACTGAAAATATTTGGAACCACATAAAGCAAGTTCCAAAGTTAAAAAGTAATGTAGACACATGTAGAAGACGACACGTGGGAACATTATTTTATGATAAATGTACAAGAGAAAGAAAAAAACCTACCACAAAAAAAATTGATACAATAAAAAATATTTACCAAAAAAAAATTATGGCGTGATTTTATTGTACAAGTGCATTATTTGCTGACATTTTAATTCAAACTGTGGAGTTCAGGATAATATTACATCAAAATCACTACCTAAATTTATGGAGCATTAATAAATAGCAAGAGGACCAAACTTGAGATCATATGCTAACTCTGAAATCTTAAGTCAAATTCTTAGTGTCAATTTATTCATTCCTAAAATATAAAGAGGTAGAATACGAATGTCCCTAAGTCCTTTTTATCCTAAAATTCTAAACTTCGTACTGAGGATAAACAAGAAGCCGTAGGGG